>NC_056729.1:1710983359-1711020859 GCF_019279795.1 Protopterus annectens | reverse complement strand
TTTATTCAAAATTGAATGTCTTGTTTCATTCTTTATTCAGAATTGAATGTCTCCTCACGTTCTTTATTGAGAATTGAATGTCTTATTAAGTTATTTATTCAGAATTGAATGTCTCTTCACGTTCTTTATTCAGAATTCAATGTCTCGTCATGTTCTTTATTCAGAATTGAATGTCTCGTTACGTTCTTTATTCAGAATTGAATGTCTCTTCACATTCTTTATTCAGAATTGAATGTCTCTTCACGTTCTTTATTCAGAATTGAATGTCTCATTACGTTCTGTATTCATAATTGAAAGTCTCATCATTATCCCTCATCTGAGCTCATGCAATCTGGCATATCTTACCTCCACTTTTACATTTGTCCTGGTGGAGTACCACTGTAACCCACCTTGTCTGGATTGTCAAGTCCGGGCTTTCCACATTTCAGCTGTCTATTTGATGTGTGTGTGTATATATATATATATATATATATATATATATATATATATATATATATATATATATATATATATATATATATATATATATCTCAAACTTCCTGTCATCTCCAGATTTCCATATTTATGAAGGAATGGCATCTTTTTCCCACTTTTAAAATGGGGCTTGAGGTGATTCCACAAGCTGTCAGTTAATTAGTCTGATAAGGTAGGTTATGGGCAAGATTAATTTTTAAGGCAGTCAAAACTGAACCAGGTGTTTAGGCCACCTTTATAGTTATGATTTCTAGTTTTGATCCCATTTGTCTATGGAAACTTCTTTTTGAATTTATGTTCAAGCAGTTGTATATTTGTTGTATAATATCTTGTTTAATTTGTTTCTCTGTATTCTAACCACTGTATGCTGCATCATTTGTAAAACTCTGATTTTATTCCTTTTATATGTTCTATGCTCTTTGTATAACATTTCTATGTTTATATAATATTTTATTATTTTTAGTATTTTTATAATTTTTTACTATGTATCTGAACTTTTCTCCCCAGGCCTCCACTGAAAATGGTCACCTTATGTCCAGTCGGAGTAACCCGGTAAACAAATGGAAAATAAATAAATAAATTGCAGGAAACTAAGGACAGAGTGAGTATGATTTACAAAAATTAAGTGAAGCAGAAAAACAATTAGGGGTCTTAACATGCATAAGTGAAAATGGAAAGAAATGTAAAATTTGGGAATTGGTTGGAGAAGTTTGGGAGGGGGAACTGTGAACAGCAGGAATGATGAGACCGCGAGCGCATCAATAAGATCAGCTCTATAAGATCAGATCAATAAGATCAGCAAAGGATAACTAAGAATAGGTGGTACAAAACCACGGTGCCATATAAGGGTGTGATGAAGTAATCACGGGTGGCATTGTACACACATTGTGTGGCTGCAGTTGCTCTGGGAGGACATGGAGTAAAGGCTATTCAACAAATGGAACAATATACAGGCTAAAAAAATTGCCATCTGATAAGAATTGTGCTTACTGGTCCTGGCAAGGAGTGCAATCTCAAATATTAATCATGGAAGTGAAATAAAACAAATAAACGCCTCACAAGATACTGAAAGGGGATTCGAATATCATGAATATTAGAATGCTAAAAAAGTTATCGAGGACTTAAAGTCAAGAAAGGGAAGATAAAGGTTAGAGTACAGGGCCAAGGTTAGGGCCACATATGGAACTGAAATACTGAGAAAATATGACATGCAGAAGCACAAAATGTTTTTAAAGGACAATGATAACAGAGAAAGAAAAAGTGAGAGGATCATTGATAGGAATACAAACCAAATGTACAGAAGTTTAACATACTGTTATGTGCATGTCAGCTTCATTATTAGCAGTCTTGTATTACAGGCATAATATGTTGCAATGTCTGGGTCGTGATTGCATATGTAGTTGCAGTCTATATATATATATATATATATATATATATATATATATATATATATACGGATCTAGGATGTTTGACTGAATGATCAAACGTCCGAATCCATAACCACCGAACACACTTTAACAAAAGCACTTTTATCAAAAAAGCGCTTTCCTTAAAGTGTGTTACTAAAAAAAAAAAAACAAAACAAACACTACATAGATGTTTTTACAGTGGGGGGGGGCTTTACCCCCTGCACCCCCATGTGGGGGGCTGTGCCTCCCATACCCCCCTACTTTAATATTCTCCCTCTGAGACCACACAACAGTGGGGGAAAGGGAATTTTTCCTTATCCTCACTGTAGTACGGCCTTTGCAACAGGCATACTTACGCAAAAGTGCTTCTTTGGTGAAAAGCAGTTTTGTGTAACTATGCCCGGCCGTTTGGGTTTTGAACTTTTAATCATTCGATCAAAAGTCCTAGACCCATATATATATATATATATATATATATATATATATATATATATATATATATATATATATATATATATATATATATATATATATAATTAGGTGGTGTTGGGAGTTCAGGGGGATTACATTTTTTAGTGATTTGATCTTTTTAGATTCTATCTAAAAACATCATACTTTCTGCATTTGCTTATCTGTCAGTTTACTGATTGATGATTCACTACACTCATATCTACCTATCTATCTATCTATCTATCTATCTATCTATCTATCTATCTATCTATCTATCTATCTATCTCTCTATCTTAGGTTCATAGGTTCATAGGTAGGTACTAGGCTATCTGCCTGAAGGCATTTATAAGCCTAGCCAGAATGTGTTGGCTTTCGTCACCCCTTTAGATTAGTTCCCTGTGCCTCTGTCCAGCAGAGCCACTGAAGTGATCCCTGGGGTAAACTTTCTGTTTCCCATCCACTTGTCAAGGTTTCTCTTGAAGAGTGTTAGTGAGGAGATCTGCCTAATGTAGACTGGAATCTTGTTCCAATGCATGGGAATTCTCTGTGACAGGAATCTATCCCTCCAGTACGTCCTATTTATTGTTGTGGTGAGGTTTATATCCCTAGAGCGTGTGGCTCGAGGGGATAAGCTTTTCTTTAGGTGGAGCATGTCGATCAGTTCTGGGTTGGACATGGCCTTGTATGTCAGGCAGAGATCAACTCTGAGTAGGCACAATGACCTCTTTTGATCTGGATGCAAACCCTTTTGTGATAAGGTGTGCCACATAGAAGTTTTTTCTAACCACTTTGGCAATGTGATTATCAAAAGAGAGTTTACTATCTACTTGGGTCCCCACACCCCTTATTATGTCTATCTGTTCTCTATCTATATGGGTATATGTAAGATAATTTAAGCTGTACAACACTGGTGCACAGATTATTGACAAAAAAACAATACACTGATAATAAAAAAACAAACAAAAAAATAAAACCAAAAAAAGAAAAACTGTTTTTGTATACAGCAAGGCCCCCTATACACCAGCTCTAAGATCACATAATAGCATGGAAAAGATCATAGGAGATTACTAGATTAATCGCCCCAGGGCCCTTACAAGCCTAACCAAGTTCAGCATGTGTTCCCAACAGAGTCTGGTTCAAGCAAACACTAAAATTAGTACCTATTACCAAGTCCAGTAGGGCCACATGTGGAACACCTGGGGTGAATTTCTGGTTACCCATCTAATCATCCAAATTGCTCTTAAATAAGGCCAATGAGGGACTTTGTTTAACATGAATAGGAAACTTGTTCCAAAGGTGGGCAACCTCTGTAAGACAAATCTGTCTCTCCAGCAAGTTCTGTTGATGTCACATACCAGGTTAAGGTCCTTTGAGTGAGTGACCCATGTGCTATTTGACTTGCGAATGTGCAGCACTTCCATTAAAGCTGGGTCAGAGATAAAATGAATCTGTCCTTTGTTCCTCATTTAATAATTTGAGAACATCTTGAGGAAGATTGTAAATGTAACTGGTTTTGTAATGTGGAAAACTTGTTTTGATTCACTGTTGAAACCTTGTTACATGCTTTCACATGTCTATTTTCCTTGAATTTTGATGGCGATTTTTCAGTTGTTGTCATTGTTACCTTGACTTATAGTTGTTGCTACCTTATTAACTCAGGCCATAGCTGAAAAGGGTTAAGAAATATAAATAAATACATAATAAAACTAATTCTTTTAATTTTTTTCTGGCGTAATGTTTTTGTTATGTTTGAGTTTATTAAGCTATACATCATTGTGTCTTAGAAAAGTTAAAATTGCCGTCTGCCATTGTCATACCACTCAAACTTTAAGCACAAGATATCTGGACAAAGCTGATAATAACGGGAAGACAAGGGCCCAAAATTAGGGACACATTTTTAATGTCGCTGTTACAAACATATAAAGGTGTTAGAATAACAGGTTTTCCCTTAGCATGCATTTTCTATATTACGTTATTGGATACTTACAACATCGAACATTATATGGTCGACACCATAGGTTCGAAGTTGTAAATATTCAAAAATAAAGCAAAAAAAAATTAAAAAAACGAAAAACTTACCTGAACACTGCGCCCCCCACACCCCCGCTCTTTATATATACCAACTCCAAGATCACACTACAGTGCAGTAAACAGAAATCTTTTCTATGGAGATTTCTGCTTTAATTTTCAAATATTTACAGCTTCAAACATATAGTGTCGACCATATAACGTGAGATGCTGTAAGTATTCGATAACATAATATAGACCAGAGGTTTGTTATTATTTAATGACTTCAGAGTTCAATGAGTAGCTAGCAAACCTCAAATTTTAGGAGTGACAGACTAAAAAAAAGAGGCTAATATCTGGGCAGTTGAGAGATATGACCATTATCCACAGATTTCTAATGATGGTGTATTTTTTTAATGTTTGATCATTCCTTCTAGCCTTCAAGCCTCTCCAGCCATTCTGCATTTGACCGATTTCTTTCCCCTTCTGTGGCAAAAATGATGTCATTAATTCCTTGGCCAAGGTGAGAGCCCTGTAGCCTACTCATTCCTTGGGTAGTGAAGTAGCTTATCTGTGTAATTATCCCCTAGTGGATAAGAGGAATGAGAAAGCAGGTCCTCATATAAATGAGGGGCCCATCTCTCTATGCCTAACTCCTTCCCTATGGCAGCTAGTAGTTATCACTAAGCTGCTATCTAGGATTTCCCTCACATCTCTCTGTATCCATATAGGAGCATCCGACTGTCCCATATATAGCATATGTCACATGACCTAATAGACTCCACCAGCAATTCTTCCACCCTCCCCTAGGGGTCAGTGGTGCAGCAGATTACATCAATTTCCTCCACCTAAGAAGGGAGAGGCAGCAACAGCTGCTCCTCTTACCTTCCTTCCTTCCCTCGGTTCCTCCAATACTCAAGCTGCTACTTAAAGCCATGTCATCTGTCTGCTTTAAGTATTTTTTTTATTTTGTCATTCCTTGTACAAAGCAGCTGTTAGCATAATCATAGGACATGGAGAACTGAAAGGCAGGTTTCACTGTGCTTGTCATATAACTATTTCTGTGTCAGCCCATGTATGTGTAGGGCTAGAGTATAGATTATTCTGGGTTCCAGTACTGGGTGTGCAACCTTTGCTTCACTTTTTGTGGTCCATGTTTTCATGATATCAAAGGAATGGAGGAAAGTAATACCAGTTTTGCTTGTACTTATCTTATTTGCATGAAGGTGTGCGGAGTTGCACAGACGTGTGCAGTGGTGCACATAGCACACTAATGAGCAAGCAGCAGGTGTGTTTATAAGCACGTGAACTGCATTTTAATGAAGCAATCCAACACATTGGAGCTATTCAACAAGCTACAAAGCATCCATGCAGCCTCCATTCTGTTTTTCCTGAATACTTCAATATCATTAGAGAAGACACAAGGAAATATTAACTGGACACAATGGTAGGGGTTGCTGCAGCTTTGCTCCATATTTATATACTAGAGGTTGAAGCCAGTGCTGCTGGTGCTGCTGACAGTAGGCCTAGGCTGAGAAGGAGAAGAGTGTTAAAGCCCAGGGTAACCTTCCAGGGGCTACATGATCTGGAGATTGTAGAGTGCTACAGGGTGAACAAGGACATAATATGTGAACTCTCTGAGCTCTGCTGCCCTCAACACAGAGCCAGAGCTAACCGAGGGGTACTCATCCCAGTGGAAACTAAGGTATGTGTATCCCTTAGAATCTTAGCTACAGGTGCTTTTCAAAGACCAACTGGGGACATGATGGGTGTGTCACAGGCATCAGCATCCAAGATCCTGCAACAATTCCAGTATGCTATGCTTATACATGCCAGTGAGCACATATGTTTTCTGCATAGGTCTGAGGAGAGGACCAGCAATATGTAACAGTTCTACCATGTAACACACTATCCTAAAGTACTGGCTGCCATAGATTGCACTCATGTACACATTAAAGCACCACCTGGTAAGCAGGGTAGAATCTACATTAACCACAAAGTATACCACTCCATCAACTCGCTGGGCATTACACATGACTTGGCAGTTGATGGAGTAGTATAGTTTGTGGATTAATGTACATTCTACCTTGGTAAGCAGGGTAGAATTCACATTAACCACAAAGTATACCACTCCATTAACTGCCAAGTCATGTCTAATGCCCAGGGAATTATCTTGAATGTGTGTGTTAGCAACTCTGGCAGTTATCATGACTCTCATATCTGGCACACATCTCAGCTATATCAGATGTTTGTTTGGGAGGACATCCCATAGGGCCATTAACTGGGGGATGCTGGCTATGCACTGGAACCATGGCTGATGGCACCCAACAGAAGTGCACACACAGCCATGGAAGAATGCCATAATGAGGCACACACTCAAAGCAGAAATATCATAGAGCATGTGTTTGGGCTGCTGAAGTCATGGTTCTGGTGCCTAGATCTATCTGGTGGACCCCTGCAGTATAATCCACTCACATGTACACAAGTCTTCACAGTATGTGCTATGCTACACAATATGATCCTGTAGAAACAGCTGCAGCAGGATCAGCAAGGGGAAGGCAAACACATCCCACATCAATGTTTAGGTCCCCACAGCCACAGTCAGAGGAGGACCTGGGGGGGAAACACCAGCTGCGGTGCCTGGAGGCAGACCTAGATATGCTCAGTATGGCCTTGCTTTGGCTAAGATATCACACAGCACATTTGTTGACCACCTAGGTGGCTAATACCTTTCTCCTACTCGCATACATATAGTAAAATTGATGCCAGGCAACTCACACAACCTTTACCTCCCCATGTATTGGCTCTATACTACTTGCATCAGACAAAGTCAGCCCTGAACTAAAATTGTGTAAATGCTGCATCTGCAAGGTAAGTCTGAACCTAGACTGTATTCCTGAATAACATTATGGCATATCCTTGTATTTTGTAACTTGGTACAGTAATCAAGTAAATAGTTGTAGATTTGTACATAAATACTTTAACAAGTGACAGCAGAAGTTTTCTCTTATTTTTTTCTTTCAGTTTATAACAATCTGTTAAATGAAACATTCTTATTAGTATGTTCAGAAACATTTATCCAGAATTTCTTGCTTCATAACTTTGAAATATTAACAAACTGATGAAAATAAGTCAGTCAGTATGATTAAAGCTATTCATTTGTTATTTTGAAGAATTAAATTATGAAACAATAAATATTTTAGTGTAATACATAACTGAGTCAACACATTGTAAATAGTATCAACTTGACATTTCTTTCTTATACCATTCTAGTTCTTTCAATATTCAGTTTCTATTAGATATTTATATCATAGTTCATAACAAATCTAGTTTGTAATTATAAGTTAATTACTGATCTACTGTAACTTCATAAGTTCACTTTAGCATAGTAACCTTTATTTACATATCACTCTGGTTCTATTAATGAATATTAGTTAATGAAGAAAAATCTCCACTTTGTCTAAGCCTCAAGTTTCATGACACTGTCCGACCCACATCTAAATTAATCAAGGTAATCTATAACCTGTAATTTAATTTTATTTTCCAAAATACTTCATTTCTCTCAGTCCACTATTATTTGCATAGTAAGAATTTCAGAATTAAATTTGGTGAAAGAGTTATCTTCTATTAATCATATTTTTTGTAAAGTTATGCTTGATGAGGTCAGTCAGTGCTCAAGGAACCAAAGGACATCACTTAAAGTTCCTTCTATGTCTTGCAGGCAAATTTTCAATAAAAGCAAAATATATCAACATATGTAGTTTCATATTAGATAGTTGTTTTTTTTAACTAAGTTATAGTAGAGTATTCATTCCCTTTTCCTGAAACAAGGTTAATGCGCATTCAATCATTTTTAACATAAGATTTCACTACTTTCAGTTTTTGGATATTATAATATTTATTAAAATTTAGGTGACTATTTTATTTGAATTTAAATTCTTATAGGCCAGATGCAGAGAAGAATTGATTACGTTTAATGGATCTGATATAAATCTAAATACAACCACTGAAACTTTGTCTTTATTACTGTTAATACATTAGGATCTCTCTGCTGAGATTAAATGGCATCGTACATACAATATATTGCTGTATTATTATAGTTAAAATACTATGAAGATAGAATTACTTAACTCATTATATCTGAGTGACACCTCCAGGTGCATCTGCAGTTACCTCCTACTTTGCCTTTAGGCGTCAGACATTGCTTGTTCATATTTGTATAAATAATTCCAAAACCTTGCTACATATAAGGCATCATAATGTTTTATTTTGAAGCATATATGATGGCAAACACAGTTACATTGAAATTTGACCTATGTCAGTGAGTATTTGTTAGAACTGTAAAGTGATAACTTCATTTTTTAAAGGCTCAAGCCACGCCCACTGGGAGTTATAGAATGCATGCAAAATATATGAAATAAGAAGTATGAAGTGCTAATTTATCAAAACACAAAATAATCATTATGTTTGACTATAACATTTATCAACAATAAAAATTAATACAACACGTTATAAAACACATAATGAAATGCATAGGAGTATATAAAACATAAGGATATATAAAAACATTTAAAAATACTTTTAAAAACACAACTTACCATACTCTATTTAATTATTTTTAACTAAAATTGGTTTGATAGATATGTGGCCATTGAGACCGGGCAGTGTAGATGCATCAGTGAATAATTGCCATCAGAAATCCTTGCAACCCAGGATGGTCTTGTTGTTACCCCCTCAGGTCCATCTTTATATTCTCTAAAATGGCAAATTTAAATGCATGGCTGTCCCCACACTTTTCTATATGCCTGTATAAGGCATTATTGTTATCCATTCTTCTAATAATGTATAGATGGTCATAAATTCTCTTTTTAAGACTCCTTTCGGTTTTCCCTATATCGCAACATGTGCATGCAATGCACTTTGCCATATATATTATGAATTTAGAATTACAATTACCCTGCCTGAATTTAATTTTTGTTTTGTTAATGTTATCCAAAATAATTCCATCCTCCTCCAATATAGCATGACATTGATTACAATGACCACATTTAATAGTGTATTTTGTTCTAATGTCCAACCCCCTTCCTACTCTACCTTGTTCCAAGTACTTTTTTAAACTGTAAAGCAGATTGAATTCATGTGTTTTATGAATGCATTAAGATTAAAAAAGTTTGGGAAGAAATTACTAAATTCCTACAAGCTATTTTCACAGATGCATTTGTTTTAACCAAATCCCTAATTCTCTTGAATGTAAATGATAATACAGAAATGAGTAAAAAAGATTTATTTATATTATGGTCCATTTTGGCTTTGGCGAGAAAATGTATAACAAGAAAATGGAAGTCAATACAAGAACCCTCTTTGGAAGAATTCTTGAAACTGTTGAAATAATCTGTGTTACTTGAAATCAAAGTCAAAGAACAGAGAATTGTTCCTAAAAAATGGACTAACAATCCTTGGGTGAAAATTCTTGCTCTTATGGATGCATTAGAACTGGACTCAGATTAATACTTTAAGTGTAACTTATTTGAAGTGATTGTTTGTATAAATATTTTTTTCTACTCACTTTGTCTTATTTTTACATTATTAATTGTTCAAGCCAATTGTATATAGTGTATATAGAATGTTATAACATTAATCTATATAGAAGACTGTAATATTAATTATTATTATATATGAAAAATTAAAAGATTAAAGTAACAAGTGACAGTAGAGACTTATTTTACTTACAGGTGTCCATTAGTAAGTAGTAGGCCTCAGGCATCAGAGATTCATACAATCATATCTCTCAAGAATAGTGATAATCACTGCATGGCCTCAGTTTAGCACCATACCTTTATACTGGTAAATCATTAATGAGAGAAGTTAGAAAGTAATGATACACATTGCAGTTTCTGACTTCACCACCCTTCTCAAGATCAAACAACAGGCAATATGCAGGACAAGGACAGTAACAACAGCATCATATCCTTGTTTGTGCCATAGCAGTAACACATTTGCTGTCCCACAGAATAACAGTATATGCCTATCTGTGCCATCCAACCTGGACTTTACTTGCTGGCAACTGCATATCATATTACTCCCCAGTTAATAGCCTCACACATTTAAGGGCAATGATATGGAGTGGCTTACACACTGCATGTCTCACACTACTGGTCAGATAACTGATGAAGTACGAAGAAAAACAGACATGTAAGACAGAGCTGTATATTTGCAACCTTAGTCATAACAGGTTGTGTGATCACTAAGTGAACTATGTCTAAATATAATAAAGAGAATTACATGTACAAATCAAAGCTGATGGTTTGATAGCAGTGTACATTCTGATGCAGTTGGCTGTGTGAAGAATGACTTCAGTTCTTTGCTGCAAAGCTGTTTGTGTGGCAAAGAGAAATAAGGTATCCATCCTGTTTTCTGAAGCTGCATTGATGATAGAGAACTAATTCTAACAATCACTCTTATGAACGAGGTCTGGCAGGCAGCAGTAACGTAAATGGGAGTGGACTAGCATCTAGCAACACGCTAGATGCACGTAATGACAACATGCCATCAGTTTCGGTTTAGCAATGGCTCAGGAATGGAATTATCTTTGATGGACAGAATATGAACGCTACCAACCAACACAGCAGTCTCGAGCAACAATTTCAGGGTTTTAAGGAAGCTTTATTCAGGTACAAACATTTGCAATCGGAAAATGAGTGTCTGCACAACTGTGTAAGGAGAGAGCAGATTCCCAAGTTCCTTCGGACATGGAAATATTATTAAGGACTCCCAGTTACACCAGGACTTAAAGAACTTTTTCAATAAGTAAGGTTGTGAGTTGTTAAACATTTTTATTACTGATAACAATAAGAAAATGGCTGCTATTTTAAAGGACATTAACAAACTTGATACTGAAATTAAGCGTGATTTATTATTTGAACATAGGTTGGTTGAATTTAATAATTTATTTAAAAGTGTTGATAATGACAATTGCAAAAAAAGGAAAGAAAGAAAATTGTTCAGGGATAAAACTGATTATGATGAGGGGAGGGCATACCCTGACCCACCCCTGGGCCAACAAGCTAGATGGGCTGAAAGATGTGAAGAGGTAAATGTAATCAATGAAGATGATATGGTAGATTTAGTGGATGACAATGCCCCTTTAGAACCACCGCCTCTGATGAGATCCCAGCAATTGATGAATCAGAGGGGGGGGCAAGGGAACGGAGGGTATGGACAAGTGACTTATCAGAATCAATGGAGGAGGGGGAGACAACAACAACAGTATTGGAGGTGATGAATGATACCAATGAAAGGGATGGGATATATGAATGTACCATTGTGAAGAATCGAGCATGATTTCAGCATTTACAATTATAGTAGGACAACTGTGAGTACTGATTGGGCAGAACTGTTCTCAAAAGGGCTCAACTTTGTGCCAATAACTGGTAGTGACATTGTCAATACTATTTTGGAGTTTAAATTATTCAATAGGAAGTTGAATTTGGGACTCTTTTTTTCACAGGAGGGGGCTGGACAATGCATGTTGCAGTGGAACCTAGGCCAATTAAATAGACCAAGTACTTTCATTCCCCCTATGCAACCGACAGTACAAATGTATGAGATCCTTTGTGAAAATGAATTCAGAAAAGTGGTTGCCAAAAATAACAAAAACCTTCTTGATAATAATGGGGCCAATAATTTAACTAGGCAAGAAAGTACATTGCTCCATGATATTTTGGAGAATGATGAAATCAGGATTATGAAACTGGATAAGGGGGGGAGGAATTGTTATCATGGATATGTGTGATTACAACAGTAAAATGACTGACCTATTGTACAGTGACACATACACAGAGGTTTCCAAAAATGAGTTGAATATATCCTAGAGGCATACAGATTTAGACATTGAACAACTTTTACTCAATGAGAAAATTACTGTAGAGACTTCTAGATTTTTGGAAACTAAGCATCCTAGTATTCCTACCATTTTTGGAATTCCTAAAATACATAAGAGTATATCTGACCCCACCAATTGCTGATGCAAAAGCGTCTAAAACCTTCAGTTTGGCTAAATATATTGACAACACTGTTAAGCACACCCTTGATAACAGAGACCTGGTGATGAAGGACTCCTGGGACTTTCTGTCTAAAGTCAAGAACAGTATGTATCACGAGGACTTGATCTTGGTCACCATTGACATTTGTGACCTCTTCTCAGTAATACCCCATGATGTTGGACTAGAATGGTTCTATGACTATTTATGCTTAAACAGTACATTGAAACATGACACTATCCTTGCTATCAGATCCTGTATGGAAATGGTTCTGGACAACAATTTTATCACTTTTGAGGGGCATTTATTCAAGCAGGTGCATGGGGGGGGCAATGGGTGCATGTTGTGCACCGTCATTTGCTAACATTGTTTTAGCACAGTGGGAAGACCTCTATGTAGTGAACTCTGAATTCAAGGACATGTGGGTACTATATGGACAGTACCTGGATGATATGGTCTTATTTTGGCATTGGAGTGAAGATGACCTGAATAGGTTCTTCGTTTACATCAACAACACTACCGACTTTTTGAAATTTACCATGACCAAGGACCTTGACACCTTGAATTATCTGGATGTTACTATTAAGAAAGATCACTTTAAGGGTAGGTTGACTTTGCACCTTTATAGAAAACCTACCAATTCTAACTCTTTGTTGCATTTTGAGAGTTGCCACCCTCTGCATCAGAAAAGATCCCTTGTCAAGGGTCAATATGTGAGATTGGCCAGAATGGTGTCTGACCAGGATGATTTTGTTAAAGAATGTGATGTCTTAATGGGAATGTGGCAGAAAAGAGGTTACCCCTTTAACTTTGTCAATGACATAGCTGAAGAAGTCAAATCAAATAGAGCTGGGGGTATTTATTCTACACTGTTGGAAAAGCCTGACGGTTTGAATAGAACCTCTGGTTTGATCAAAACTGACAGTTTTACTAGGGCATGTGTCCTGCCCTTCACTTGGGATTTTTTAAACATTAGAAGTATCATTTATGATTTTTGGACCATTTTTTGTTTGGATGAGAAAATCAACAAAAGGTTGGGGGAAAAACCTCTTGTGGTTAACAAAAAGGGCACCTCCTTGAAAGGCCTAGTGGAGAGGAAAAAGTTAAAGGCAGGCCTAGGTGGAACTTTTAAATGTGGGAGGTGTGGACAATGCCCCTATATATTGGACACTGATTCCATTAGAGTCAGGAACTATGGTAAAATTACTACTAATAGGAAGTGTTACTGTTACACCAAGGGAGTGGTATATATTGTAACCTGTATGGTATGTGGGGAAGACAATCAGAGCCCACAGACAAAGAATATATCAACACAATTATGATATACTAAAAAATAAAGAAACCAACACTTTATTTAACCATATAAAGGTACACCCGACACATTATTTTAAATTTTTTGTACTTGAACAAGTAGACCTGGGTCCATGAGGGGGGCCCGATGATGACTTCCTTGAATATTTAGAGCTCAAGTGGCAGATCAAATTAAATGCATGTCAACCACCTGGGCTCAATGACAAGTTATCCATTTGTTCAGTATTGAAACTAAAATCAGCTTTTTTATGTGATTTTATTCAAAATCTGTGTTTTAAATCATACTTCAATACATAATACATTAAAGTCTATGTGGTTGGTAGGTGGCAATTGGTGTGTTGTAGTGGGCAGTTACTGTGATTATGTGTTACTGTCTTTTTAAACTGCTTAATTATTTTACAGGAAATTATGTTTGTTTTGTCAACCAGTGGCTGTAAGGGTTAGGGTATTTAAATATGGCATATTTTGTATGTTCTTGTTCTAATGAAGTCTTGTGATTTTGATGAAAGCACTTAACTTTTTCAATACATTTTCTGGATTTAGTGCTACAGTGTTCCTTTGGTGATCCTCTTCATATTTTTTACTTGGTTTTGGTGTTCGTTATTTCAAAGTCAAAGAACATAGAATTGTTCCTAAAAAATGGACTAACAATCCTTGGGTGAAAATTCTTGCTCTCATGGATGCATTAGAATTGGACTCAGATTAATACTTCAAGTGTAACTTATTTGAAGTGATTGTTTGTACAAATATTTTTTTCTACTCACTTTATGTGTCTTATTTTCACATTATTAATTGTTCAAGCCAAGTTTATATAGTGTATATAGAATGTTATAACATTAATCTATATAGAAGACTGTAATATTATTTATTATTATAGATGAAAAATAAAAACATTAAAGTAAGAAGTGACAGTAGAGACTTATTTTACTTACAGGTGTCCATTAGTAAGTAGTAGGCCTCAGGCATCAGAGATTCATACAATCATATCTCTCAAGAATACTGATGATCACTGCATGGCTTCAGTTTAGCACCATACCTTTGTACTGCTAAATCATTAATGAGAGAAGATAGAAAGTAATGATACACATTGCAGTTTCTGACTTCACAACCCTTCTCAAGATCAAACAACAGGCAATATGCAGGACAAGGACAGTATCAACCGCATCACATCCTTGTTTGTGCCATAGCAGTAACATCTTTGCTGTCCCACAAAATAACAGTATATGCCTATCTGTGCCATCCAACCTGGTCTTTACTTGCTGGCAACTGCATATCATATTACTCCCAGTTAATAGCCTCACACATTTAAGGGCAATGATATGGAGTGGCTTACACACTACATGTCTCACACTACTGGTCAGATAACTGATGAAGTATGAAGAAAAACAGACATGTAAGACAGAGCTGTATATTTGCAACCTTAGTCATAACAGGTTGTGTGATCACTATGTGCATGATATCCAAATGTAATAAAGAGAATTACATGTACAAATCAAAGCTGATGGTTTGATAGCAGTGTACATTCTGATGCAGTTGGCTGTGTGAAGAATGACTTCAGTTCTTTGCTGCAAAGCTGTTTGTGTGACAAAGAGAAATAAGGTATCCATCCTGTTTTCTGACGCTGTATTGGTGATAGAGCTCAAATCCTGAACTATGTAGAAATATTTCATGTGTACTATAATTTTCTATTGTGTATGTCATACATTGCTCTTGTTCATTTCAGGTAGGTTTCGCTGTACTCATGTGGTTTGTGTGAAGAGTTGCATTGAGGACACAGTGCATGAATGCATGGATCGTGCTATCCCAAACAGAACCAAGATGCTATCTTCCATAAAAAAAAGCCAATCTGGTGGTCCTCTACCATAAACAAACTCTACAACAGAAGGAAGAAATTGCTGCAAAAGAGAGTAAAATCCCATGAGTGGAGGAGCTCCCTGGTCAGCCTCAGCAAGAAGCTGAGATCCCTTATAAGATCCTCCAAAGCTAGCTATGAAAACAATATTGCCACTGATTCTAAGGACAGCCACAAAGCATTCTATAGCTATGTCAAGAATCTCAATGGCAACACCCAGATCTGCTCTGAGTTACAGCACAATGGAGCAAAAATTACAGAATCAACCTGGCAGATAGGTTCAATGCTTACTTTACCCCTCCTCTCACCCCCTAAATTGCCCATATCTATACAGGAAGAATGCAGAGTCCCTGCAATCACAACTTCACAGGTAAAGCCAGCACTCTCTAAAGCCAAAAATACAGCATCCATGGGACCGGACAACATCCCAGGCTGCATTTTACATGAACTTCAGAACGAACTGGCTCCCCACCTAAGCACCATGTTCAATCATAGCCTCGAGATAGGCTTTATGCCCACTGAATGGCACACAGAAACAGTTATCCCACTCCACAAAGGGGGAGCCAACACTGATCCTGGGAACTATCGCCTTATTAGCCTGACGAGCCTGATCTGCAAGGCCATGGAATGTATCATCATGGAATTCATAAACAAAGACATTGGTAACCTCCGAACTCTGGACCCCACCCAGTTCAGGTTTGTGAAAGGCAGATCATGCCTCCTGAACCTGGTTGACTTCTTTGAGGCAGTCACCAAAGTCATAGACGTGGGTAAGGTGGTTCACACAGCCTATCTTGACCTCGTCAAGGCTTATGACACCATCCCCCATTCTGGAATTATAGCTAAAGTCACTAAACTAGGTATAAATCCCTATGTCACAAGATGGGTTGCCAACTGGCTCACTGACAGAACCCACATTGTAAAAGTTGCAAACTCCAAATCTGACTTCAAATCAGTGACAAGTGGAGTACCACAGGGATAAGTCCTGGGATCTCTCCTGTTTAGTATCTACATATCTGAAGTACAGGCTAACATAGAAGGCCTCTGGCTAATGAAGTTGACAGATGACTGCAAACTAGGAGCTATAGTCGAGTCCCCAAATAATGTGGACATCCTACAGAAGGGCCTCACTGAGACAGATGCCTGGTGTCAGAGCCATGGCCTCAAGCTCAGTGCCAAAAAGTGCATTGTTATCCCCTTTGGTAAAAACTCTGTACCCATGAACTACCACAAAGGCGGCAGTCTTCTTAACAGTGAATGTGTGACAAGAGACCTTGGGACCCAGTTGGACAGTAGTCTCTCCTTTGATAAGCACATTGCCATAGTAGTCAGGAAATCTTTCTACATGGCACACCTCGTCACAAAAGGGTTCTCATCCAGGAAAAAAGATGTAATTGTTCCCCTCTACTCGACACTCATTAGACCCATTATAGAGTACAACGTCCCTTTTGGAATGTACCTCACAAGACATCTGCAGCAGCTGGAAAGGCCACAAAAGTACCTCACAAAGAGGATTACTGGCCTCAAGCAGATGCCCTACACTGATCATCTCAAAATAACTCCAGCTTTAATCTGTACCATATCGCCTACTCCGAGTGATCTCTGCCTAACATATAAAGCTATGTCAAACCCACAGCTGTTGGACATGCTACAACTAAAGAAATCCCAATCAATCTGAACTACATGCTCTAGGGACATAAACCTTGTCACTACAATAAACAGGACATGCTGGAGGGATAGATTCCTGTCCCAGAGACTTCCCATACTCTGGAACAGGCTACCTATCTATGTCAAGCAAAGTTCCTCATTAACACACTTCAAGAAAAATCTTGATGAGTGGATGGAAAATAGGAAATACACCCTTGGATCACTTCTGTGGCTCTGCTTGACAGGGGCACAGGAAATTGGCATACGCCAGTGAACTTTGTTGAATAGGCTTACTTAGGCTTTGGGCTGATAGCATAGTACCTACCTATGAACCTATGAACAGGAAAAAACAGACACCTAGGTAGCAGACAGCCAGAAACAGAAACTGTATACATTCAATTAATGCTCTTGGCCATTGCAAAAACCCAGCCTGTATTACAGATGGTACTAAGTTCTAGTATAGAGTGTACAACCTTTGTTTTATTCCTGTAACATTACAGTTTACAGCAATGAAGTGCAACAAAGACAACTGTCTCCTCAACCTCCTTGTGGCAACAGGTGTAACTGTAGGACTGCCATGTATATGAACCTTGTTTCAAAACAGCATATTCCATACACTAGCACTTTTATTGATTTAGTAAACTATGTATTATCATATCTATGAACAAATGTATGAGTCTTGGCTCCTCAACAAGTACTACAACCCTGGAGTCTTCGTACTTTTTTCACACATTTATCAACCACCCTACAGAGTGTACTATATAATGTTATGTGTGCCTTCATGGACAGGGCCATTTGCTGGGGCTCACAACCTCACTCTGCTAATCCCAAACATCTAACTATGCTCAATAAGGGTACTTGTGTTATTACACAGCTAGGCATCTAAACAGCCTAGTGCTATTGGGCTATTAGCCTCACATGATGCTATGAATCTATGCACCTATGTAGGCCTCCCAAGCCATTGTTCCTGCTGAGGTCACCTACTATAAGTTCACCTGCACTCTTATATAAATTAAATTTGTGCTGTGGTGCTTGCATTAAGTGGTGTGTTCTGTAGTCTGTGTACTTAGATTGGTAGGGGTTCTGTTCTCACTGCAGTCAACTTTGTGTGTGTGTGTGTGTGTGTGTGTGTGTGTGTGTGTGTGTGTGTGTGTGTGTGTGTGTGCGTGTGTGTGCGTGTGTGTGTGAATACACAGCAGAGCAGAAGTGTGTATCCCACAGTTACTGCTCCAATTCCATGTAATGACAGTATTTTGATACTTGCACATGCCTACACATCCATTTCATATAGGCCTCCCGACCTCTTGTCTCCCACGTGGCCTGCTAATGTCACATACTATAAGTTCAACTGCACTCCTGTATTAATCAGACTTCTGCCACTGCACTTGTATTAAGTACTGCATTCTGTAGTCTGTGCACTTAGGCAGGGGTTTTGTTCTCACTTCAGTCAAGTGTGTGTGTGTGTGTGTGTGTGTGTGTGTGTGTGTGTGTGTGCTCATTTCTAGTCAGCAGAGTAGATGTGGTGTTCTATTGTTACATCTCAAATGGCATGGATGGTCAGGTTTTTTGATAGTTGGCATGCCTACAGATCCCTTTCATACAGGTCTAAACCTTTGGTCTCCCACATGGCCTCCTGATGTCATCTACTATAAATTCACCTGCACTCATCTATAGATCACAGTTGTGCAGTGGTGCTTTCATTAAATACTGTGTTCCGTAGTCTGTGTACCTTAGATAGGTAAGGGTTTTATTCTCACAGCAGTCGACTGAGTGTGTGTATATATATATATATATATATATATATATATATATGTGTGTGTGTGTGTGTGTGTGTGTGTGTGTGTGTGTGTGTGTGTGTGTGTGTGTGTGTGTGCGTGTGTGAGAGCTGTTGCTTCACATTACAGAGAGAATTTTACATCAGCATGTGGGAAACTTAGGCTGGCCTCAACAGACTCTGCTGATGTCATCAGCTATATGTTTGTTAACGATATGCAGTAATCCCACCAGGGGATGGTCAGGCAGTGGGCTAAAGGCCAGGTAGAAGTGACCTAATCCTATACCAGACAGGTTACAGTGACATGGCTCTTAATGTATCCTCAGATATCATGGCATGTTTTGCACCATCTGTGTTATGTTAATGAGAAAGGCCTGTGGGCTCTCCAGAGACACTTTTTGACCTACGTTGCCCCACCCAGTGGAATTAAGGCAGCCTGCAGTGCTGTTGTAAATTCTTCCTCCCAAACAATAATCACCCACAGCTGCAATCCATTGTTACTCTACACAATATTAAAAGGCCACCCTGTAGCTAAGAAAACTGATGTTGAGGAGAGTTCTATGTATTCAGAACAATGATTGCAAGCTTTTCCTACAAGATATCTGCACAGAGGAGTACTGTATCTCAGAAGGCATGTTTCCATTTTGTCACCTACATAAGGCATATGCTGGAATGTATTTAACAATAATGTGAAGCAAAGGCTTTTACAATGTTATCTGTATGCATTACTTAGAAGTGTACTGATGACATGGCCATTTCAGAGGTACGCATGATTGGCAAGACATGTAAAGACATGGAAAGGAATGCTGTGTGAGAAATAAAAATGTTTCAGGGACAGACCCTTTGACAGCACTTTTAACATTTCAAAGATGTTTTACCCTTTGCCTGTGTTTGTGGCGGTGGGGCTAAGGTGAGTTACTCTTTTGGCACTAACAAGTGTATGTTGCTCTTCTTACTCTCCTTGTTTTGCATCCTGCTTGTTGTTAGTGTAGCGCATCTGTAGACTGTTTAATTGTTCTCCAGTGGGTAATAGTGACTGTCTGCCTTTAACGTTCCATCTGTAAACACTTATTTTGTAGTTATGCAATACTTATGTGGATTATACATCCATTTTCTTTTAGAAGGCCTACAATAATGGCAGGGCGATGCCTCAATCCATGCCAGTGACCATTTACAGATGCTGAAAACCAGGTTATCACTGATGGTTTTCTGCAACATGGTGTCTTCCTACTTCACAGGGGAAGGTGAGAGATGGCCTTTCATCTGCAAATATGGCAGAAATTTGTTGCAGATCTCAACTCCATGGGTGGCCATGGATGAAGCTATGAACAGGTGTGCCACAGGTCCACTGATATGATTACAGCTGCAAGAAGGTGAGCAGCAGCAATAGGCCATGGCCTCTTGGGTACAGATGGAGGCCCTCAGAGGGAACCACCACTGACCTCCAATAAGCAGTTCCTAGCAAACCTAAGGAACAGGGACAGCTGCCAGGACACTGCCGTACCACATGTGCTGGATGTGGGAGCCAGGGTGTCAGAGATACCAACCACATTTGAGGAGGAGCTTTCACATAGGCTATGTTATCTGAAGAGTTGAATACTGTTGTATAGCTAAAGAATTTAAATGAATAAGTTAAATCTGGGTCACATGTATTTATTTGACTGGTGATGGATTAAAGATTGGTGCATGTATAAGCTTAGCTTGGAGCTGTCAGCCACATTCTTGTTTAAATAATAGTTACTGCAGCTATAAATGGGCAAATTTATTAACTCTATATTACTGTTGATTGTGATGCTGTTCCCCTTACCTCTTGCTTAACTTCGTCCAGGACCATCAGGCCTCCAGTAATGCTTGCCTTCTGCAGTTGGTAAGTCAATTAGTTTGATGTCAGTACAGTTGGTCATTTTTAATAAATACTTTAGTGTGTGATATTGATTTTGGGAATGTTGCGTGTATTGCTGGACTGTCTGTAATAGTGGCAGCAATGTTACTTTGTTAGCAAATATTGCACTATAGTAGTGCAGGTATTAATGTATTCCTGTGTTTCTTGTTTTCTGTCACAGGGAGGAGGCCTGCTGTCCTTCTGCCACCTAATGCAGGTGTCACTTCCTGTGCAACTCAATGTATGTTTTGGGCCATCATGGGGTCACAGTCACATTCCCATAGGTGCTCCAGAGAAATGTTTGGGTTGTGGATGTGGCTCAGTCTGACATATGTGACTGCCTCACTGGATTGGATGAGTGACACATTGGAATGAGGGTGTGTGTGACAGACTGAGAGGTGTCTATCATGGAAAAAGCAGTGTCTGTGATGGAAAGTCTGCTGGGAGGGGAATGTTGTCCTCATGGGATAGGTCAGACACAACATCTGATGATAGCCAATGTGGCCATGCCCAATCAAGTTCCTGTAGTGGCAGCACTTCCACTGCTATGTCAGTGAGTGTGCTGTCCACAACCAGATATGACAGGTCATGGCATCATGGTCCTGGGCATTCCTGTGAAGGGAGCTCATCCAGCAGATGGCAGTCACATTTAGTTAGCAGCACTGCATCTGAGCATGGTCCTGGATGTCAGCATGCCAGTGCAAATCCTGGCAAGGCCAGTTCTGTTGGTTGGGGATGATAACAATGAACTGCCAACTATACCATGCATGACTCATGCCTGTCCAACACACCGTGATGTAGAGCTAGCACCCAGCTTGACTGTGTCCATGCATACACACATCAATTTCACCTGGAGTACCCCTACACACACAACAGTTACTTATTTTGTCTCACTGCCCATTTTTGTTGTTGAAATGTCTGCCTTCTTCTCCTTCATACTCACACACACTCACTCTTGTGACCTCTTGTGTCAGCCTAGGCTTCCTGCCCCCCAACAATCTGTGCAAGTGATAACTGTGCCATATATCTGTGTTCTACCATTTTGATTCAGGGATACATAATCTTTATCTGTGTCTGATGCTCAAGGTGCTTATGTAACTTACTGATTAGCAATTATGCATTTGTGGTGTTTAACTGTTCATTGTACATTTAGCTTATAATGGCCTTAAAAAGTTCCATAGTTGATAGCATCAAACTCTCACAATGTTATAGTGGATGTTGTTGTGACAGTTGTAAAGTAAGAAACTGCAATGTGTATGATTACGTTCTGACATGTCTCTTACATGATTTTAAAGTCCAAATGTATAGTGCACATTGCAGATCACGTCATGATATTCCAGTCTTAGGACTGTATGACAGCAGCATTTTCTCTTCCCTGTCCTTAGGATTCGTCATTTAAAGTTATTTCTTACCACTGCTTGTGTACTAGCTGCTGTGGGTGTAGGCAGAAATAGGCATACTCAGTATGCCCTTGCATTGGCTAAGAGACAATGTATATCATACTCACTCATCACCTAGGGGCCTAAAACCTTCCTCTTGCTGACATAGTAACATTGATGCCACACGACTCATACAACCTTTACCTTCCTTTGGACTGGCTATGTACTGCATGCATCAGTCAGAGTCTGCCCTGAACTAACACTGTGGAAACTGCTGTATTTACAAGGTAAGTGCTGAACCTGGAGTGTCTTGTTTAATAATTTCATGGTATATCCTTGTATTTCATCACTTGGTATAGTTAGCAAGTCAAAGGTGGGAGATTTGTACAGAAATTACCTTAACATGGGACAGCAGGGAAGTATTTGACATATAAGTGTTCATTAGCAAATAGTAGGCCTCAAGCATCAAAGATTCACACAGTCATACATCTCCAAAGTACTAATGATCACTGCATGCCCTCAGCTTAGCACCACATGTTTGTAATGGAAAATCATTAAAGAGAGAAGTTAGAAAGTAATGAGACATATTGCAGTTTCTGACTTCATAACCCTTATAAGATCAAACAATAGGCAGGATGCAAAACAAGGAGAATAATAAAAGCAACATATTCTTGTTTGTGCCATAGCAGTAACTCACCTTTGCCCCCCCCAAAGAAAACAGTCCATTATGGCTTGTGCCATACCAGTAACTTGTCTTTGGTCCCCTCCCAAAAGAGCAGTCCATTCTGGATTGTGCCAAAGCATGTAACTCACCTTTGCTAAACCCCAAAAGAGCAGTCTATGCTTGTTTGTGCCATCTGACCTGCCCTTCAGTTATTGGCAACTGCATATCATATTATTCCCAGTTAATATTTTCAGACATTTTAAGGCCAAAGATATAGACTGACTTACACACTGCATGTCTTTGAGTACTGGTCAGATAACTGATGGATGACCAAGAAACACAAAAAGGTAAAGCAGCGCTGTATATTTACAAGCAATAGTCATAACAGGTTGTGTGATCACTAAGTGCACTACATCAAAATATACTAAATATAATAAATGTACAAATAGTTTATGCCTCAATATCAGTGTACATTCAGTTGCACGTGGTTGTGTGAGGAATGACTTCAGTTTTTTGCTGCAAAGCTGTTTGTGTGACAAAGAGGGGTAAGGCACCCATATTGTTTTCTGAAGGTGCATTGAAGTGGGAGTTGAAATCCAGACTTATTATGCAGACACATCTCATGTGTATTAACATTTTCTACTGTGTATGTCATCTCATGTGTATTAACATTTTCTACTGTGTATGTCATAGATTGATTTTCCTCATTTCAAATATTTGTCCCTCCTTTTTTGATTTTTTTTTTTTTTTTTTGGTCCAGTGTTTGTTGCGCAATACACTGCTTAGCACAAACTGGTTTGGTTGTGCTCATCTGGTTTGTGCAAAGTGTAGCAGTGCACAAACTGGACAAATGGACCACCCAGGTAGCAGGCAGAACCCAGACAGCCACGAGACTGGATGCAGTCAATTAACACTATTGGCCATCCTGATTAACAGCAATAACTTTACAATGAATACTAAGATAGAGAAGATCATGTAAATAATCCTGTGACAGCAGGTGTTAAGGTTAGGTATGGAGTCCAGATGGTCTTGGGTTCTAGTACAGGGTTTGCAAACTTAGTTGTACTGATATGCTATTGCAGATTATAGTAATGAAGTTCAACATACACAACTGTTTTCTCAACCTTCTTGTGGCAACAGCTGTAAGTGTAGAACTACTGTATACATGCTCCAGGGTTCAAATACAGCATATTCCATATACTTTTATGTTGTTCCACTTCACACTATAGTCACTTTCACTTATAACACTTGAGATACTGTAGTTGATATTAATATGTATATGTATGAGGGCTGAGACACTAATATTGTGTCAGTTATTTACTTATTTATTTATCCATGTATTGTCCATTTATCAAAAGTATGACTGTGGGTATACTGTGCACTACATTCATACTGGACTGGCATGGCCTTCCCATTTAACTAAAACAGTTACACAACTGCATGTATGTCAAACAACCTTGAAATTGCATTGCTTGCCACTGTTGTGCATCACTTACAATCACTCAAACACATTGACCAGCAGCGCGCCCCCTGAGCACTCTGCAAGATGGTAAGTGATGCCCAACATTTTTGAATGTTGCAAAACAAAAAGTGCATACTCCCGGTAAGTGCAATACCTGCAATTGGTGGGAAAATATCATTTTACATTGATCTTGATCTGTGGTAGGCATGGCAGGTTTTCGTGCAGAGGGACAGAGATTCCATGCTCAAAGATGGGGTGCTGAGGAGACCAAAGTCTTGGTTGGACTCCTGGTGAATTAACATGGGCCCAGGCTGCTGCAGAAGGAATATTGTGGCTCAGATCACAAGGGAGAGGCATGGAATAGTCTGGCCTAGGCTTTGACCAGTGCTATCCATATCTCGTGTACTGGTAAACAATGTAGGAATCTCTACAGAGAACTCAGGATGAAGAAAAGGGATACCCTCGACCACCGGATCGAGTAATGTAGGACTGTGGGCACCCCACAGATGTGTAAGTATGACTTACAGAGACTACTTGTAAGAATTAAAAGATGAATATAGTCAGGATTGGTGTTCGTAATGGTATTCTGTTATTTTTTTCTGTAGGCATCACAAATTGAGATCTGAATGTGCAAACCCATGTTGCTAGATTTGTATGGATGAGAGAAACATGTGGTATGTATGGAGCAGAAAAGTACTTTTACTGTAGCATTAAAAGTTTAACATATTTTGGGGGGCATCTTCTATAGTTGTATCAAAGTGAGTATGCATATCTCAACTGTAACAGCAAGTATGCATGCATTAGTCTGTAGGCCAAAAAAAAGTACATTATTAGACAGTAATCAGAGTTTGTGGGTTCACATACCATACTTCCCAACTATACAATACTTTCAGTTTGCCATCAATATTGTACAGTACATTCAAACCTCTACACCAGTGGCAGAAATAGCCTGTTGTAATCTGTATAATTGGAACCTACATATCCGCAACATATACACACATCAATGATTGATTGCTCCTATCTGTAGTATAGTGTGCATCTGTTCTAAGCTGGGTAGTCTTAAAAGTAAAAAGCTGTTTGCTAGGAGTTGGAAATCTTAAAAGTAAAGATAACAGAATAGAGTCAAATGATTGTATCAATGCATTGTATGTCACATATGAAGTTGCTAATGTTCTGCATTTTTTCTCTCACCCCAACCCTTATCTTCTGCTTTTTTTGTATATTTTGTACCACCACACAGTGGGGTAGCCAGTCCGACAGGATCCTTCTGTCCCCACTCTTCTGGCTAAGGCACAGACACCCAGCAAGTCTGGGAAGCAACCTGGCAGCACCCCCTCTGCCGCCCCTGCACTACCTGCCCCTCAGGCTGTTTTTCCCTGCAGGATGAGTAGTGGTTCCCTCCAGGAGAAGTTGCAGAGGTGCTGATTTTATCACCTGAGATGAACTGCCAGGGTTGATGTGAAGGACGATGCACCACACAGATGGTGCACACCTATGCCAGATGGAGATAATGCTCTCTATCATTGTACTTACTACCATGAGAAGGAGACACAGAAGTCAGACACTGCAGCCATTGGAGCAGTGCAGTGGCAGTGATGGCAGTCGAGTGGGTGATGACTCAATTCTCACTGTCACCAAGCTAGATGAGCATGGGTTAGTGATGTACCACCCTCACCACAACCATGGTGTTCACCAACCTCTTGTGTCATTCACCATCCCTGTTTCTTGTCTTGTATGTCGTGTCTGTCTGTGATTGCTTCCTCACCTATCCAACCTACCTGACCGAGATATACCTCTGTCCCTTCCCCAATATTCCTCTTTATCTCAAAATGAAAAAAAAGAAACCTGTCCCCCCAAAAAAATAAAATTTGTCACATTCATAACTCTCCATTTCGTACATGTGCCTTCTTGACACACTTAATTTGCTCCAGTTGGCTATACAACATGATTGGGTTGTGGCCACCCCTTTCTCTGGAGGTGACAGTGCAAATTCAGCTAATATTCTGCACATCTGAACATTTTTACTATTGAAGAAATGGATAGCTGTGATTCTTTCCTACCACCCTCCTGCACATTCCTGCCCTCTTTTTACTTAGTTCTTCTTCCTGCTTGCTCCATATTGCACCACTTCCCTATCTTTCCCATTTATTTTCTTTAAAGCATAATTGCTCAATGTTGGGCATCACCCACCAACATGCGTTAACCACAAAAAGTAGTTATAAGTGTTATATAAAGCTGTATTGGAAACCAGTACTGTCTAGCCAAAAAATGTACATATTACTGCATTGAGTGCATGAACACATGCTTCCACAGAGTCAGTAAAGTAGCAGCTATATTTTAGAGATTCCATACCAATTATCACACTTTAGAAAAATGGCTCGAGTTTGCACACTGCTTACACAAGTCAGCTCAAGTGTCTAGAAGGTCACCTATGTTCCTGTGGTAATGTCCATGCAGCTGCCTTCCTCAGCCTTGCACATAACACTTTTTAGGCATATAGGCAATTAGTTGTATTTCTGCATGTTACCAGATTGATGTGCATTGAAAATCACACATTTCATATTATTTTCTGTAGTTAGGGCCCTTAGTTGTTAATGTTTCCACATGTAGTTTTATGTCATAAAATGAAATGGACAGTAAACACCAGTAATACAACATAGATATATAGATTTCAATAGGGCAACAACCAGTAGATTGTACATAGTTAAGCAGTGTTCAAACTTCTGCCACATTGCTAAAGTCTGCCAGATAGTACTAAAGCTGCTAATTAACTGACTCTGTGGCATCACGTATTAATGCATTGTTGTCGGAGGCAGATGTTACTAGGTTCAGTTATGGGTGTAGGTAGTACTTTTTCAAGTGTCTATAATACTTTTAAATATATTTACACATATTGCTGCCACTCCTTGATGTTTCATATTGGTGCATGACGCATACTATCACACAATTATGCTGTAAAGAAAATAAATGGGTAAGACAGGAAAAAGATGAAATGGAGAGCAAGCAGAGGGAAAAACAAGGTGAAAGCAGGGCAGGAATGTGCAAGAGGGATGTAGGAAAGAACCACAGCTATCCATTTCTTCAACAGTAAAAAATGATCACATATGCAGAATAATAGTTGAATTTGGACTGTCACCTCCAGAGAGAGGGGTTACCACAACCCAATCATGTTATATAGCAAACTGGAATGACTCAAGGTTGTCAAGGAGTCATGCATTCAAAATGAAGACCTATGTATGGGACAAATTTTTTGGAGGGACAGGTGCCCATTGTTCTTTTTTTTTTGGGAGAGAGAGAGAGAGGAACATTGGGGGAACAGATGTAGGTATATCTGGGTCAGGTAGGTTAGGTAGGTGAGGAAGCAATCACAAACAGGACAAACAAACAAGACAGATAGATGGTGAAGGACACAGGAGGTGGGTGAACACCATGGTTGAGGTGAGGGTGGGGACATCAAGGAACCATGGACGCCAAGCTGGGTGACAGTGAGAATCGAGTTCTCACCCACTGGACTGTCATCACTGTTACCTCACTTTGCCAATGGCTGTAGTGCTGGACATCTATGCCTTGTCCTGGTATGCTGCACAAGAATGGAGAGCAGGCACTCCACCTGGCATAGGCATGCAGCAACATTGTGTTGCAGAATCATGTGCACGAACCCTGGTAGGTCATCATGGGTGATAAATTCACCACCTCCACCACTGCTCCTGGAGGGAACCACTGGCCTATCCTGTGGAGCAGAACTACCTGACAGCCCAGGTAGTGCAGGTTGGGGGGGTGCTTCCAGGTTGCTTCTCAGATGTACTGGGCAGCGGTGCTGTAGCCAGTGGAGTGGGGCAGGGGGATCCAGTGGGACAGGCCTACCTTGCTTTGCTGTGGGAAAAATGAATATAAAGGAAAAATAAAAATATTAAAAAAAACAAAAATAAAAAAATAAAAGAGAAGATAAGGGTTGGGGTAAGAGAAAAAAGAGGGATCATATTAGTAACTTTGCATGTGACATACAAAGCACTGATACAATTATTTGACTCTGTTCTGTTACTTTTACTTTTAAGACTACAAACTCCTAACAAATGTATTACTTTTAAGACTACCCAGTTCATAACAAATGCACACTATTACAAGATTGTAGCAAGCAATCCTTGATGTGTGCATATATTGCACATATGCATGTTCCAGTTATACAGATTACAGTTTACAGCAGGCCATTTGTGCCACTGGTATAGGGGTCTGAAGTTATATTGCAATAATGATGAAAACTTAACAGTAAGGTATATTTGGGAAGTGTGATGTCTGAATCCACAACCTCTGACTACTCCCTAATACTGTAGTGTTATTTTGTCCTACAGACTAATGCGTGCATAGTTTCCTTTTACAGTGCAGACATGCATGCTCACTGTAATTTAGATTATGGAACTGTTGCTTTGTGGTACAGACTAAGGCATGCATACTTTCTTTTACAGCTGAGACATGCATGCTCAGTTTGATACAACTGTATTAAATACCACATAAGCTGTCTTTAACTTTTAATGCTACAATAACAGTACTGATCTGATGCATACATACGACATGCTTCTCGCATCCTTGCCAATCTTGTGACATGGGTCCTCACATTCAGAGCTCTGTACGTGGCAGCTGTGGTAAAATCAGAACAGAACAGAATACCATTATGAATATCAGTCTTGACTATATTCAGCTTTTAGCTCTTGCAAGTAGTGACTGTAATTGATACTTACATATCTGTAAGGTGCCCCTGGTCCTAAATTCCCTGTTCCAACTGTCGAGGGTATCCCTCTTCCTCCTGCTGAGGTCATTGAAATGGTGCCAACAATGTTCATCCGTATGGGGGATAGTTGTAGCACTGGTCCAAACCCTGGTAACACTATTCCATGCTTCAGATTTGCATTCTAAGCCTGAACAGTCCCACTGCAGTAACTGGGGCCCATGATGCTGAGCTAGGAGTCCAGCAAGCCCTTTGGACTCCTGGACACCCCACCTATGATCATAGAAGCACGCTCCCTAACCACAAACACCAGACGTGATTACAAAAGATCAAGCCCAATGTAGAATGAAGTTTTCCCACCAATTGCATTTTATATCATGATGTTTTGCCACCAAAACCAGTTATCTTGCACTTACTGGGTATGTGCACAGTGTTTGAAAATGTTGTGTAATGCTTACCATCTCACAAACTTTGTGTGCGGGTTCCTCAGTCCTAGTGTTTGCACTACGCAGTGCATAATGCAAACAGTGGCCAAAAAAATTTTAAATGAAGAAAACTGAAGACAGGAAAAGCAAATTTCATGTTGTCATACTATCCTTGGACAGAATCAGTGCTATCTGTGTCATAGCTCTCAAACTTACATCTCCAAAATGCGGAACAGTAGCCCTCATAATGTGGAACAAATGGTCAAAATGTGGAAAACATACTAATGGCTTGCTAACATCTTAAAGTAGGTCAGTTATCTGATGGTAAAATGTGCTGGTTTCATTTACATAAAAGATCTTTTAATGATTTAATATGCTTCATTTCTATTTACCTTGCATATCAGTGAAAAATTTCATAACGCTGGATGTGTGACAGACCCTTTTAATGTGGAACTTCTTGCAACACAAACTTTCTAAGACCCAAAATGAGGTATATGAGAGGTATCATTTCTGCAGTCCTGGTGGTCCTAGTGGCATTTCATGCAAATTTGTGCAATCTAACTGCTTCGACTTGCACGGTATTGCTATCTGGTTTTGATTGAAAGCTTTTGCGGCCAGCAATCTTACATAGAAATGCTATCCACATTCACATAAGTGGTTTTGCAGCCAGCAAGACTACTGCTTGCCACAAAACCTTGCTTATGTGTGCCACCTCTCATTAATATGCATGGCGCTATGAGCAACATCACGTCCATGGTAACACTCCATGTGTGTAGGCTTTGCGCGAAGCCTACATGCAGTTTATTGAATCCTGGGGGTTATTTCAGATGTTATTTAAAGTTTTTAAATAACTATTTAAAATTTAATGTCTATTAAATAATGGTTTAATTCATTGTCAATTAACTGGGTCTAACCTGTATAAAAGTTACCTTTGGCTGGTGGTTAAGTATTCTGAGAAGGTGAATGCCTGCAGTACCAGAAGTACTTGGAATAACCTGAGGTGGCTGAACAGCCTGGTGGGTTTTTGGATATTTTCTGGTTTAGTATAAGGGTACGGTGGTGAGCTGCTGATGAGATTCATCTTGTAGTCCTGGATTTGGCTGTGTTTAGCTCTGAATGCAAATTATGCGTGTTGGATCAAGTCACTTAAGCAGGGGATAATCCCTGAATTAAGGTACTAGTGCCTAGCAGGCTTACATAAATAAAAAATAAATTTGCAGAGTTAACTCACATCATGGTCATTGACTGTGAAACTTGCCAAGAGCCCTCAGCTCTGCTGTGTAACAAATGTGTTCTTTTCTACAACTAAAAAGCTACGAAGTTAATTTTCCCTTATGTAGAGCTGTCAGCGTGTTTCTGCTTGCTACCACCTATAGAAATGCTACCCTTGATTTGTTTGCATGGGTTACATGAAGTACTTTTCTGATAATTTTACAGTACCTTAAGACGCCCAATGCCTTTGCATCATAATGTGCTAATTAACAGAGCTCAGTGTGAGAAAGGCTTTCTTCATAATTCATGATTACTTCCATTTGGGGTCTATATCGAAGCATCAAATGCTGAAAACAGTGAATGATCTTTCATCGACACATTTTCAGCGAAAGCTGAAAATGTCGAAACCACAGAACAGCGATTTCTTTCCCAGGGAAAGAAATCGCTGTTCCAACCCAAAAAAAAACATTAAACACTTCCAAACACATACACACATACCCTAACCCTAATTGTACCCCCATAATACATGACATCTGGTTTTCACCAGTAAACAACTAAATAGACATGCACATAACCTAACCATACATCTACTAGATAAATAATAGACAGTAAACATTTAGATAAACCATATGCACTTACCTTACATGCATAACCCTAAGTAGGTAATAGTTGTAATACCACAGACTATGAAATGCATATACTTTTAACCCTAATTGTACCACCAAAATAAAGAGTAAATGATTCTTTTAAAACACATACACATGTAACTCAACCATACATCTAGCGCAAAATTAAAAACAGTAAACACTTTCATACATATGCACTTACCTTAACCCGCACTCTAACCCTAAGGTCAGTAACTGTTGCACATTCATGCTCAGGAGCTATACAGGACAAGGGACCACACTACACTGCAGAACACAGCAAACCAACGAAGCAGTCAAGCAACTTCTTTCCCAGGGTAAGAATTCGCTGAACAGTCGCTTCACTGTTTTGCCTGTTCACTCTATATGTGTTGATGAAAACACATTCGACAAAATGCGTTTTCGTCATTCTAATAGGAACTCGCCATTTGTATACATTTGACTTAACATTTAATTTGTCTGTCTCATGCAAAGCTATGCTTTATAAAGCACCTGCCTTAAACTGGTGATATTAAAGTTACTTATGTCTTTATTCTAGTGCAGATATACAATGTTTTCTTAGCTGGGTGTTGTAAAAGACCAAGTAGGTACCATGACATCTGGTTTTCAGCCAGTAACATATTAAAGGACAGGCCTATATCTACCTATCTATAGATAGATAGATAGATAGATAGATAGATAGATAGATAGATAGATAGATAGACATAGATATATAAAATCTACCTTACATGCATTAAGTAGGTAATAGTTGCAATACCACAGACTATAAAATGCTTATACTTTTGCTAATATGTCCACTAAAATGAAACCAGATTTAATTTTATGATTCTTTTAAAAGTGATATAATTTTTGACAGCTCAGACACAGAGTACTAAAATCATTGCACTATTTTTTTTTTTTTGCAGACTACAGAATTAGCAGTAATAAAAGCGTTATTAATAACATCTAATACTTTAAAGCAAAGTAGAATAAAAATAACACAGTTATTATATCTGCAGTTTACAGTGTGATCATTGCATTATTTTAAAACATAAATAATCTGAACTTCTCCAAAATGGGGTATATTTTTTCTGAAAATTCAAACAAGTGGATCGGAAGTGACATCATGATTGTTTCTTCAGCTCATACATCTGAAAAGAACATAGCTTAAGTGAGCATTACACCACATCAGACACTGCAAAACTTGATAAAATTGAATTTCATTGCTGAAAGGCATTCATTTAACAGCATCTTACTCCAGAGTCCCAGGGGTGGCCGTAATATCCAATGTAATTTAGAGCGCTAAGGAAGACAGTGGTACCTCAGAGTGAGATACGCATTATTTACAGAACATGTACTGAAACATCTGTAATAGTTCACTTTAACTGCTCACAGGGACTCACTATCTATGGAAGATAAAAGTCACACAACTGGTCCATTTGTTACTGTCCATTCTGTTAATAATCAGTGCAAGCGTAAGTGGGATAAGGTTTTAGTAGGACATACATTAATTGTGTTATATAAAATGACACTGGAGCTGTCATATGGTCATTTTTGATTGTGCCCGGGCTGGTATCTGTGATGATGTTTTTTTTTTTACTTTTAATTCTGAAGCCATTACCTCTTGGCATGTTTGTTCAAGCTTCATGTCCTGCTAAAAGAAGACCACCACAATAATAGCTTAGTAAGCGAATACACACATCTAATTTACCCTGAAGTGTTGCCCCCCATGGGATTGCATCACAGGATAAATCTTTCCCCCAAAGGTAGGCAAAACCATCATTCCACATACCAAATTAAGCAAATAACCATACAACTAACCAAACACTAATCATATGGCATATTGTTAAGGCTTTATTCTTCCATACCAATCGAGCTGACTTGCCTTATGTTTTTTTATTTCTTTATTTTATTTACAAAGGTAGTGGGCTGATTTGCAGGGAGCCATTTCAACCACAGCCAAGGAGCACTGCCTTGGTGCATTACTTGCTCAGCATTACAAAGCAGACAAATAGAGGCTGAAGGAATCAAACCCTGCACTATAGGCCATAGCCTTAATAGGTTCATAGGTAGGTGCTAGGCTATCTGCCCGAAGGCATTTATAAGCCTAGCCAGAATGTGTTGGCTTTCGCCACCCCCTTAGATTAGTTCCATGTGCCTGTATCCAGCAGAGACACTGAAGTGATCCCCGGGGTAAACATTCTGTTTCCTATAAACTCATCAAGATTTCTCTTGAAGAGTGTTAGCGAGGAGCTCTACCTAATGTAGATTGGAATCTTGTTCCAGAGCATGGGAAGTCTCTGGGACTGGAATCTATCCCCTCCAGCACGTCGTATTTATTGTTGTGGTGAGGTTTAGATCCCTGGAGCGTGTAGCTCGAGGGGATATGGTTTTCTTTAGGTGGAGCATGTCCATCAATTCTGAGTTGGACATGGCCTTGTGTGTCAGGCAGAGATCACCTCTGAGTAAGCAGTATGCAACCGAGTACAGCTGGAGTTTCTTCAGTCGAGCTGCATAGAGGTCAATGATCCTCTTGGTGAGGTACTTCTGTGGTCTTTCCAGCTGTCGCAGGTGTCTTGTAAGGTACATCCCAAATATTATCCCACTAATAGTGATGGTGAAAAAACTTATCCACATTCTTCAGAAGCAATAAAAGCTGTTTTTGTGTCACACTTTTTTAAAATTATTTTTAGCGTCTTCTCAAAAATGTCTAGGCTGTGACAGTAACGGATGAAATGATACCATTTGCTATAACTTACTAACCGGATGTTGTAATCCAGCATTTTATAACTTTTAGCACAGCTGAAATGGATGGCAATGTTAGTGTTATTGTTACTGAATATTATTAACTCCCCAATCTTGTTACTTTATGAAGATGAATCTGTTTAATAAAGTAGTATACATAAAATAATACTGTCTTCTTTTATTGTTTGCAAAAACTAAAGATAATCACAAGGCCTTCTTTAGTTATGTCAGGAATATGGGTGGAAACTCCCAGATATGCTCTGAATTGTTGCATAACGGTACAAAATATACCGAACCTACAGACATAGCCAACATCCTGGCAGACTGATTCAGCGCAAACTTCTCCCCCCCTTCCCCCCCAAAGGAGAAAATGCCTATCCCAACTGAATGTAACCTCCCTGACATCACAGATGCACAGGTGAAAGCTGCCCTCTCCAAAGAAAAAAACACAGCATCTATGGGACCGGACAATGTCCCAGGCTGTGTCTTACACAAGCTTCAAGAAGAACTGAACCCTCACATTAAGTCACTGTTCAAACTTAGCCTTACTACAGGATATGTACCCAAAGAATGGCATACAGCTACATTCGTCCCACTCCACAAAGGTGGTGCCACAACGGACCCCAAGAACTATCGCCCCATAAGCCTGACTAGTCTGGTCTGTAAAGCTATGGAGCGTATTATCATGGAACTCATAAACAAAGACATTGGGAGCCTCCAGACACTGGACCCTACCCAATCCGGCTTTGTTAAGGGCAAATCTTGCCTCTTAAACCTAGTTGATTTCTTTGAAACAGTTACCAAAGCCATAGATGAGGGCAAGGTAGTCCACACAATCTACCTGGACCTCGCAAAAGCCTTCGACACAATATCCCACTCGGGCATCATAAATAAGCTTACCAGCTTAAATATCAACCCCTATATCACAAGATGGGTTGCAAACTGGCTCAGGGATACAACCCACATGGTCAGAATCGCAGGTGCCATGTCAGAATCCAAACCAGTTACAAGTGGAGTCCCACAGGGCTCAGTTCTAGGATCTCTCTTGTTCGGTATATACTTCTCTGAGGTTCAGGCTAACATGGGGGGATTATGGTTGACAAAGTTCGCAGATGATTGCAAACTGGGGGGCCATAATCAAATCTCAAGCCGACACAAGCATCCTCCAAAAGAGTCTCACAGAGATGGATGCTTGGTGCCAGAGCCACGGCCTCAAGCTAAATGCTAAAATGTGCATAGTCATCCCCTTTGGGAAAAACAAGGTGCCCACAAATTACCACATAGGAGGTAACCCATTAAGTACAGAAGAAGTATTTAGAGATTTGGGGACCAACGTAGATAGTAATCTCTCCTTTGATAATCACGTTGCCAAAGTGGTTAGAATGACCTTCTATATAGCCCACCTTATCAGGAAAGGGTTCGCATCTAGATCAAGAGAGGTCATTGTGCCCCTGTACTCATCACTCATCAGGCCCATAATTGAATACAATGCCCCTTTTTGGGATGTACCTTACCCAACACCTGCAGCAACTGGAGAGACCCCAAAAGTACCTCACCAAGGGGATCATGGGCTACAAACAGATGTCTTATGCAGCTCGACTAAAGAAACTCCAACTCTACTCAGTTGCTTACCGCCTACTCAGAGGTGATCTATGCCTGACGTACAAAGCCATGCCAAACCCAGAATTAATAGACATGCTCCACCTCAAAAAATCCAAGTCCCTTAGAGCTACACGCTCCAGGGACTTAAACCTCAGCACAAAAATAAATAGGACATGCTGGAGGGACAGATTCATTTCCCAGAGGCTCCCCTCACTCTGGAATAGAATCCCAGTTCATGTTAGACATAGCACCTCGCTGACCCTATTCAAACAAAATCTGGACGCGTGGATGGGAAATTGCAAATTCACCCCTGGGATCTCTTCTGTGTCCCTGCTAGACAGAGGCACAGTAAACTAATCTTAAAGGGTACCTTCTGTGACTTACTTTACAGAGGCACAGTAGGCTAATCTAATAGGGAGGCGGAAGCCAAATACACTCTGGCTGGGCTTAAAAATGCCCTAGGTCAGATAGCCTAGTATCTACCTATGAACCTATGCATTCTCTCATCACTTTGATTTTTACACCCTACTGGTTTGATTTACTTCTACTATTCCAGACCCCTCAAGCCTCATTCTTCATTGCAGATGCTCCTTGTGCTTGTTTACAAAGCATCAGCTGCTCCACTGGCCTGATCAAAGAGTTATAGAGTGCTAATATGTACACCAGGTAGCAGACTATCTGTAATAGACACTACGGAGAGAGAGAGAGAGAGAGACCGAAAGAGAGAGGATAATACCCAGTCTGCAGTTAAGAATGAAGTTTTGTTTCTTTCTCTCCAACTATTAGCACATAAAAGATGAAGTCAGTGTTGCAATTAGGTCTGTTATGCCAGCATCAACAAATTAGAGGTATGTGCTCTTGTGTAACAGTTCTGCACTCATTGTCAGCTTAGGTCGTCATATTTGTACTCTATCAATGGAAGCTTCAGATCTCAATCATTGCATTTAGAGCAGTGACACGCTCATTTTTGTAAGGTCCTGATAGGTTGTTTTAAGAATTTAACTTGCATACCCAATAGTATCCCAAGTACAAGTTCTTATAAGAAGACAGTTTGATTGTGATCAATAAGTGATTCATTAGACATGATTTAACATGTCAATGGTATCTAACACAAATGTAAGATAAATCAAATCTGTTGAAGTAAAATACATATTCCTATTAAAAATAAATGTAAAATAGTTTTGCTTCCATGAGTAATATTCATTAGTTATATACTTTTATACCTCTACAGCCTTTCGTCTAAACAGAATCTGTTGTTAGGTAAGGAGCACTTGGTTCAGGCTGTCTGCCCAGTTCCAGTTCTCTATCTACTGGATAAGCCCTTTATCATATATAACTGTTACATTTTTCACACATCACAATAATTACCTCATGTATCTTGTTCATTCTATTCTTAGCTCTGTAATTTATCTGTAAATACCATTCCAATCAAATACCACCCTTTCTGTGAAAAATACTCTCTCAGATCTCCCCACAGCTATTCACCTTGCAAAAATACTGCATCATTTTTTCCTAAGCTGTTCATACTGCAAAGATGTGTTTTGTTCTTTTTTTCCCTACCCAGTACCTGCTTATGTTATATGGATTGCCTGAAGTAATTCATTTTTAATCATATGATCCGCTGTCTTCTTGTTTCAGGACTGAGCATAAAAATGAAGTAGCATGGATTGCGGTGATTACACATCAATATTCAGAAAAAAACAATCAGTTAAGAGTTAATATTGTGCAAGGCCTGATCTTAACAAATATTAAGCACCCTCTGTTTAATTTATTAAGGTAGGGTCTCATGCAAGGCAGTCAACTCTGCCAGTACTAACTAG
>NC_056729.1:1710923359-1710980859 GCF_019279795.1 Protopterus annectens | reverse complement strand
ATGTCCACAACAGCATAAAGGAACCCCCCAAAAGTAAATGCCCTTCACAGAGTAAAGACATTCCTTACAAACTCTGCCAAGGTATCCCTTGCTATCACTTACTTCTTAACCTCTCTCCTATATGGTACCCCTGTCATGACCAACCTATAAGCTTCACTTGCTTCTAAACTTGAGCAATGCTACAACAAAGTTGCCAACTTTGCTTGCAAAAAACGTTACCAGACTCGCTACTGTTTATCACTAAAACTACTTCACTGGCTTAAACATTTGCACTACCTATATTTTACCCAACTCATCTTAACACACAAAATCATCTATATCCCGTTTGCCTGCCCACCAATTAGACCCCTACTTCAATAATCCAGTTCTGTTTATTAAGCTTACATTTTGGTCAAATAATAAATAACGGCTCATTATCTGCAAACCATAAAGGGCTGCTGAGGTCAGTCCATATGCCAGTAACATAGCTATAACTTGTTTTAAAATTCCTGTATGAAACATGGTCATCTCACATTGTCATCTTTTCAAACCATTACTAAAAGACTTCCTCTCTGCCTCCTGTCTTTGTCCCTACTCATCTGGGACACTGCACTCTAACACCCTTCATCACCTTTCTTATGCCTCCCTTTAAAGCACTAAATCACTGAACCTGCTTATCCCCTTCTAATACCACACTTTGTTATACCTCTTAATCTAACCAAAGAGTAAAAGGGTCACAGAGACAAAGTGTTTCAGCTATAGGTCGAAACGTGCATGTCCACAGCTACTGGGGTCCAGCTTCATTGGCCTGAATGTACCATAAATACTTAAAATGATAAAGTAAATAGCCCTGGGCATTCAGAAGCCATATAGCTGAAACACTATGTCATTAAGTGGTCATTGCATATATTTCATGGGCGTCTATTACTTGAGGTTTAAGGTATCACACACTGAAAACTCTAGCTTGCTAATTTTTTCTTGTAGTTTTTATTAATTGCTTTGTCTCTGTGACCTTTTTATTCTTTGGTGTGGGTGTTAGTTGGGATACTTATACTGCGGTGGTGGTGCTGCTGTAGCACTGTCACCTCACAGCAAGACGTTGTCCCGTTCGATTCTCAGTTAGAGCGTCTTCTATGTGGAGACATGCGTGAATGGGGTGTGCCTTCGTTGAAGGTTGTGCATCAGGGCTGGTAACCCAGTGTGTAAAAATCCACTACCAATCATTAGTGGACCGGAGTTCCGCCGTGGCGACCCCTAACCGGGAAAAGCCGAAAGACACAAACAAACAAACTTTGCAGATACCTTAATAGTTATGGACATCAGCTGGGTTTGAAGACCCTGTGTTTCTAAAGAATAGCCAAACAATTCACTTATGTTGTGCTGAAGAGATCATACGAAGGCTGAAATATACACATACACAACTAGTGAGGTTGGGCTTTATTGGCCTACATGTATCCATAAAGACTTAAAAAGATAAAATAAAAAGTCATGGACATTCTGAAGCCATATAGCACACAGTGAAAGCTCTAGTTTAGCTAGGTATTTATTGTACATCTTAAAGTACTATACCTACTTCTAATTAGCACAAACAAATTACCATTCCATTACTACTTCTCTGTTAACAATCAGACTTGCTTATCTCCTCTAATACACACTCAGACTTGCTTATCCTCCAATACCTCACTTTAGTATACCACTCTTCTGTCTGTAAATATATTCTTCACATGCACAAAATATGCATCCCTGAAAAAAAAAACACACCCTGTCTTGTCTTTTTATATTAGGTTTGTGTCTTTTACTCTCTAATATTGCCTAAGCTTTTCACATTTTTATCCTGTTATAAACATGTCATTTTGTGTTCTCTTATGTAATGTATATTCACTTTTATTGGTTTCTATGTCTAATTAATTTTTTTTTTAAAATATGTATTCTTATGTACTATTTGTGTTTTCAATTTACATAATGCTGTAGTGGAGCTTTTCTCCCCGGGCCTCTACCGAAAATGGACATATATCCAGTTAGACTAGCCCGGTCAACAAATGTAAAATAAAAATAAATAAAATAAAAAAATAAAGTCTCAGTTCAAGGCTTGTAAAGTTAATCTTTGTGAATATCAATACAAATGTTATTATACTGACTATTATGCTCTGTATTCACTGAAACTGTATTATAAAATTTGTTTTTGTAATTATTAATTGCATTAAACTTGTTACCTTGGGGCTTTCTCCCCAGACCTTAGTTGAAAAAGTGCACCTGTGCCCAGTCGGACATCCCTGGTAAACAAATGCCAATAAATAAATAATAAACAAAATGATGCTGTCCAATGGGGTTTCTGCAAGCAAGACTGCCAGAATAGACTGGCCATGTCAGGGACAGTGGTGGATAAGAAACCTTCACAGCTACAATAATAGCAGTAAGCATGGTGCTGGAATGACCATGCTATGAGTGGACACATGGCTCAAGGGGAAACATCAGGTAGGTGCATGCCCAAAGCTAAACACGTTCATAAGTAGATTGAAGCACCCCATAACTGTGACACAGGCAGTGTGAGCAGGGGCTCCCAATTGAAATGTTGGTACTCAAAATGTCGAGTGATGACAAGCCAAAAAAAATGACTGATAACACAGGAGAAGAACACATTTCACAAATTACTCTTTTCCTTTAAACCTCTGTTTGCAGGGAGGGGCAAGCCCCCCCACCCCCATACTTTATATATATATATATATATATATATATATATATATATATATACCAACTCCAAGATCACTATACCTCAGAGAAAAGAGAATAGTCTGAGAAATAACATCTTATACGTAAGTCTTTCAGCCATTCAGTGTCCACATTTTGGGACTTGCACTAGCAGGTTCTTACATTTCAAACAGTTACTGTGAGCAGTCCATACAATGGCATTAATGCAAAATGGCAAGTTATTTTATCATATAAAAGGGGTGAATGTGAACACCGTACAACTACAAATGAGGGACAGCAAGCAAAGGAATACAGAGAAGGGCAACAGGAAGGGAAGACGGGTGATGGGGTAAGAAAGGTATATTTTTTGAGGGAGCATGTGCACATCTTCTCTAAGAAGCAGGATGGAGGGGGAGGTAGCAAGAGGAAGGGCAGGATGGATGTAAGGTAAGTAGAAGGTAGCAGGGGCAGACAAACAAACATACGACGCAGACAAAGACTCACAGAGGAATTAGTGACTGCCCAAAAGGGGACAACAATGAAGAGCTGTGGAATGACAGAGGGCATACAACAAACATGGGATTGGTAGTGACACAAGAGGATGTGGAACACAATGACTGATGATAGTCATGGTGAGGATGGCCAGTCATACTATTCCAGAGGGGAACACACCCAGATGTCCATCACCTCTGGTATTTACATCATGATTGGGCACTGCCTTATGTGGCTAGATGAATGGTGTGGCTGTGTGTGACTCAGTCACCAGCACAAAGAGTTAGACCAGGGTGCAAATGCAAGCATCCAGCAGGCCAATTAACCTCAGTCCTCTCCAATTGCCACCATGTGACCCAGGAGGATCCTGCTGCCAAACCCTCAAACACAAAGCCTTCAAATCGCACCTCACCTGAGTGGAGTCTCCAGTGCCATGACATTTGTGTCTACCTCTGCCTCATGTGGGGTACCACCATAGGTGGTTTCTTTAATGACTCATCAGCTGGATCATGTTCCACTGCTGCTGCTGTGTGTATGTCAAACAGTACAATGGTTTCCTCACACTGTACCTGCTGTCCTAGCACCATCTTATGTAGCCTGTTGTAGATCACCAATATCCTGGTGGCCCTAACTAGAGAAAATTGCTGTACATCACAAGCTGCAGCTAGGCAAAATAAGCGCTCCTTCAGCAGTGCAAACACATCTTCAACAATTTGGTCTTATTGGCAATCTCCACCATAATCTGTGAGTTGTGCATAGGGGAAATCAGCCATAGTTCCAATGACACTGTTGTGAGTGGTCTGCTACCAGCGTTCATGAGACCTGCCTATCAAAGACTCTGTGGGCGTGCCTATCAGAATCTGTGGGTGAACCTATCACAGACTCTGTGTTTGGGCCTGTGAGAGACTCTGTGGGTAGGACTATGACAGATTCTGTGGGTGGGCCTATCAGAGATTCTGTTGGGTGGGCCTATCAGAGACTTTGTGGGCAGCATGGTGTGGGCCTACTGATTAGGTGACCTGGCTGATAGTCACTGACACGAGGAACTGTTACTGATCACACGTATGTCATATGGAAAACATGGAAGCTGCCCTCCACACCAATGGTACACCTCTCAACCTCTTAATGCAAGAAATCTGGAAACAGCCTGAAATAATGGGGTGACAAAAGCCCAAAAATAGGGACAGATTTTAAATATTGCCCTTATAAACTTATTAAATTGATAGAATACTTGAATTTCTGTTAAGATACATTTTCTGAAGGATATGAAATGTGAAACGTGTGTGAAGCTCAAATGTATGTCATTATTTGGTGACTTCAATCCCAGTGATCTGACAGAAAACCATAGATTTTATGTAAAACAGATGAAAAATAGGTGGCAAAAATTTTGACATTCTGCAAATATCTGGACAGTTGAGAGGTATGAAATGGGTAGTAGCGGATGCCACAAGGGGCAGATGGGATCTAGACAGTAATGTGAGTACAGCCATTGGCTCCAGGACCTCAGTGAAACAGACTGTCAGAATGTCTGTATAGTGCTCAGCATGTGTGTATAGTAGTGATACTCTCCTTCACTGCCTGCAAAATATAAATATGTTTCTCACCCTGCTGCAGTATCACATTAAGGAACGGCAGAATTCAGAAAGCTGATGTCTGTGAAGCTTAATATGACACCTATTAGATATCAAAAGATTGTCTTAGCAAAGATGTTTACTGTGACACAATCCTTTATGTCCACAGGAAAAAGCACATGACCCCCTTGATTATGTGTGTGCATCAACCGTGTGTACTAACTTCTGTATAGTATCTCTATTATTAAGAGACTGTGTGCCATTTGTGCTGCCCCATTCTGAAAAACATCTCTCTCCATATAAACAGTGTAAAGTCTAGAATTTATAGAATTTCCAGGGAAAATGGAAACCATTGCCCTTTCTTGCAGGTTGATTGGCAGTCCTCTAAATTAGGCATACAAATGCAGGATGAGTATGTGTTTGTTCTGTAACAGGCTGATGTCACATCCAGGACTGCTCTCCCGCATTATGTCTGTTGCTTAATAAAATAAGTCCCAGCTCCCACAGCAGCCTAACTAGCATGAAGCCTGTATTGGAAATCAATAATCAATGAGAGTGGATGAAAACAGTCCAATGCTGGCCTTTCTTGTGTATGTTTTAGTGTCCGCCCACAATTATCCATACTAACCAGCCTGTCATATTGGGAGGACCTTAAACAGGATTGCCTTTTAATAAATGAAAATGGTCCTTGATCCATCCCACCTGCTCAGAAAACAAATGAAATAAATAGTCGATCAGCAGATAGAATGGTTAGGAGGTAACACTGCTGCCAGAACAGCAAGCAGGTAAAGAAAGCTAGAAAGACAGAAAAAGGTACAAAGGTACAAAGGTACAAAGGTACAACAGTACAAAGGTACAAACGTACAAAGGTACAAAGGCACAAAGGTACAATGGTACAAAGGTACAATGGTACAATGGTACAAAAGTACAAAGGTACAACGGTACAAAGGTACAAAGGTACAACGATATAAAGGTACAAAGGTACAAAGGTACAAAGGTACAAAGGTACAACGATACAAAGGCACAAAGGTACAACGGTACAAAGGTACAATGGTACAATGGTACAAAAGTACAAAGGTACAACGGTACAAAGGTACAATGATATAAAGGTACAAAGGTACAACGGTACAAAGGTACAATGATATAAATATACAAAGATACAAAGGTACAAAGATACAAAGATACAATGGTACTACGGTACAAAGGTACAACGGTACAAAGGTACAGTGGTACAAAGGTCTACTTTCACAGGAAAACATGTATGGGAGATGTGCATTCTAAAGTGGGAATGCAATTGTGAGATGTGCAGTCTAAACTGGGAAAGCAGGTGCCTTTGAAGGGCAAGTATCAGGATAATACCTGTGCAGGTGTCTGAGACCAGTTATAATACCTGTGCAGGTGTCTGAGACCAGATATTTTGGAAGTGAGATAAGATCAGCAACTCTTTGCCTGGAAAATGAGCCCTTGAAGGTGGGTGCAGTTCCAGAGAAATCAGGGCTAGGAAGGTTTTGTGGGTTAACAGGACAATGCTCGGTACATCTGTGGAACTTGGTCACAACTTGTGTCTGCATTTTTTGCAGATGTGTTGCCCCTAAGCCCTGTAGTTACAGAGACCTGCATGACAAAGCAGTCATTCTGCACTTTGAATTTCCAAAGAACAGCTGTGTTTTCAGCACCTGATCTATTGTAGGAAGGCAAATGTATTTTTCTTTTTTATAATAAGGAGAAAATCCTCTTTACTCCTATTTCTACTGTGCACCTGTTTAAATGAATTTCTCAGTGAATGGCAGGCTCTGGTAAGGTGGAAATGAACAAAATATTTAAAGTGCATCAGCATTTATCTATCTCTTATATGGGAATATTTCAGCATTTATCTGTCTCTTATATGGGAAGAGCATGGCTGTCTTTCACATAAGTTCATCAGCATTTATCTATCTCTTATATCACATAGGTGCATCAGCATTTATCTATCACATAGGTGCATCAGCATTTATCTGTCTCTTATATGGGAAGAGCATGGCTGCCTTTCACATAAGTGCATCAGCATTTATCTGTCTCTTATATGGGAAGAGCATGGCTGCCTTTCACATAAGTGCATCAGCATTTATCTGTCTAGTGCATCAGCATTTATCTGTTTCACATAAGTGCATCAGCATTTATCTGTCTCTTATTAAGTGCATCAGCATTTATCTGTCTCTTATCGGGAGCTGGCATCAGCATTTATCTGTCTCTGCATCAGCATTTATCTGTCTCAAGTGCATCAGCATTTATCTGTCTCTTATATGGGAAGAGCATGGCTGCCTTTCACATAAGTGCATCAGCATTTATCTGTCTCTTATATGGGAAGAGCATGGCTGCCTTTCACATAGGTGCATCAGCATTTATCTGTCTCTTATATGGGAAGAGCATGGCTGCCTTTCACATAAGTGCATCAGCGTTTATCTATCTCTTATATGGGAAGAGCATGGCTGCCTTTCACATAAGTGATTGTAAAGAAGATGCTTGACTGGATTTTTGTGGTTGCTCTACTTCCTTTCATTCCTGTTGTTATTTGTTTTGAAATCAGAAATTGATTTGGAATATGTTCTTTTGCTGTAGGAAACCAGTGCAAATCAAATTGCAGGTTAGTGTAACTATAAAATAAACACTCTTCAGCTGACCTTTTATTATACATGTGAATATTTACTTACAGCATGGATATTTTTCTTAAATAGTATTCGAATTAGATTCAAGCTGTGACAGTATAATTCTCTTGGTTTAATCTAAGTTAAAGTACAGGTGACCCGGGTACAGTCACTAGCTTAATCCTAGGTCAGGCCTCATTGACTACAACTTGTCACATCTGCAAATTACCAACTTATATAGTAAAGGAATTTACCTGGAACTAACCCATTACACACGTTCCCAAATTAGGCTTATACTGTAAATAGGAGGTAATAAATAGTGTTAGACCAGCCTCTTACCTACAGCACATAGCATCACTTCAAACTCAGGGAAAATCTAGAAGCTGAGGTCAGAAAATTTCATCTGAGATAATTTTAAAAGGTCAGTGAAAGAACCATTTCACCATTTTTTCTCAGAACAGAAGCACCTTAATATATGTACATATATATATATATATATACACAGAGAGAGAGATAGTTCTCTTTGTGAGAATGTTTTACTGACTGATGCCATGCATAATATCTAAACAAATCCTAAGACAAAACTATGCAACTGGCACTATTGCAGAACATTTTGCAGTATAATCACCAAAGCATGCTTAACCTGAGGTTCAAAAATTAATTTTCACTTAAAGCTTCACAGAATAACTGACATGTTTTTTTTAATTGGTTTCTGGCTGTCATAAGTAGATCATAGCAGTGAGATACCATATAAAGTTTTTAAAAGTTAGTCTTTGGGGTTACAGATAAAACATCACACAGCAACCAAGCCACCCCAACATAATTTCAGTCAGTGATGACTGAATACTCTTTTTGTCACGGCTGCATTAATTCAGTGTAAGTTAAACATTTGCATCAACCCCTGGGCGCAAGAACCTCTCCACATATAATGAAAATGGTTCTGTGATCTACCCCCTGCCCACAACAATGGGCCTCATGGGTGGACACACACTGTCCTTATGGATCTTAGGAAGACCGCTGTTTCTACTCAATGGACTGATGCACCTAAAGGACAAATTAATGATACTAATGTGGATGTTAATATGCCTAAGAGTGTAACTGTTGTTAACACAAGTATGAGTGATGGCTCTAGTAATGTATTTTCCATGGGTAATGTGCCCCAGGGTTCGAATGTCCTTGATAGGGCTTCTTCTAATGCAGTTGTATCTGCTGAGTCAGAGATTGAGGGTCCGACTGTGGTGGGGGGTGGGTTCTACTGCTGCCCCCCCAGAGGGCCAATCTGTTTAGTACTGACCCATTGGGGTGTGTGGCTCATATAAACGCGAATCAAGAACCGGTGGTTAGGAGGAAGGATTCCCATCGTAGTATGACTGCTGCACATAGTTCTAGTCATGACAATGTTGGCACTGTGATTGTCAATCGCCCTTTCCGCATCAATGTAGTTCACAGGGGAGGGGGGAGATCGAGATCTATGAGCAGGGGCAGGACGAAGAGGAAGTTGTCAGCAGATGCCCAGGTGAACTGAAACCTCAAGAAAATGTGGGAGAACACTGGGAGACATTAGTGCATAACATTTCCTCCCACCCACTCACGTCAGATGAGTTAGGGGTACTATCAAAGGGATTGACTTTTATACCTAGTTGTGACAGCAATTATGTTGATACCTTAGTACAGTTTAAGTTATTAGGAATTTGTGCCTTAGATTGGAGTTTAAGGATACAATGCAGATGTTAGATGGGAAATCGTTTATGAAGCCTAGCGTGTACATGCCAATGTTACCACCGCTAGTAGCTGCCTTCAGTAAACTAGTTGAGAATGATTTGTATGACATGGAAAAGAGGGTGGGTAAGTCTAGTAAATGAAAGGGCAATTTAACTTATGCACAGAGGAGAGCTCTACAACAACTGAGGGGTGATCCCTCCCTTGTCATTAGAGCTGCTGACAAGGGGGGGGGGGGTGCCTTGGTAGTTATGGACTCTGAGTTCTATGATGAGGCAATGAGGTCTATGTTATCAGACCAAAGGTTTTACAGTTTGGTGGAACGTAAGATGGTGGACATACATGTCCATAGAATATAAATGGTTTTAGATGATTTGATTAAGACCAATGTTATTATGAATGAGTTGTATGAATATTTGTTTGTTAGTGATCCCCTCCTGCCAGTGATACAGGGTCTTCCTAAGATCCATAAGGCAGTGTGTGTCCACCCATGAGGCCCATTGTTGTGGGCAGGAGGTGGATCACAGAACCATTTTCATTGTATGTGGAGAGGTTCCTGCGCACAGTGGTTGATGCAAATGTTTATGTTCTAAGGGACACGAAACAGTTCCTGTTGGATTTGTATGAGTTTGTGAGATCTGTTCCCATTGATCTCCCATATTACTTAGTCATGATGGATGTTCAGTCCCTATTCACTGTGATACCAAGCAGTGATAGGGTGCAGATGGTGTCTGGTTACTTGAAGGACAAATCTGAATTAGATAGTGATGCAGTGGATCTGTTGGCTTTGTTTTTGGAAATTGTGTTAGAGAACAACATTTTTTGTTTTGTCTCTCAGTGCTATTTACAGATGGATGGCATGGCTATGGGCACTTTGTGTGCCAATAGCTATGACAACCTCTTTATGGCTGCATGGGAGACCAAGTTTTTGTTTGGTATAGGTGATTTTTTGCAGAACGTGATGTTTTATAGGCGTTTTGTAGATGATGTGTTTTTCCTTTGGAAGGGCACGAAAGATGAGTTATCTCTCTTCTTGGAGAGAGTTAATGGTCTAAGGTAATATCTGAAATGTACCCATGAGGTTTCTGAAAATTTGATTACCTTTTTGGATGTTTACGTTCAGAGATTGGAGAGTGGCCTATTGAACACAGGAGTGTATAGAAAGGAGTGTCAATGTAACTCCTATCTCCATAGACGCAGTATGCATCCAGGTTACATCTTTAATATTGTGAAGGGTCAGGTATATAGAACGTCACGGTATAATCCCAGTCAGGATGGTTTTGAGGCAGATGTTAGGGATTTATGTGAGAGGTTTAAGAGCAGGGAATATCAGACATCTGATATGGAGAGAGGATTGGCAGACCTCATTAATTTGAGGGAACAAACTGCTGCACCCTTTTTCTCTGAGACTGTAGTGGACCATGATGGCCCCTCCCAGGGTGTTCTGGCAGGGAGTAGAAATCATGGTTTCAGAGTGCCCTTATATTATACTAAGGATGTAGGTAGGTTGAAGGATGTGATTAGATCACACTGAGGTGTGTTAACACTGGACCCGAATATCAGGGAAATTGTGGGTGCTGCCCCAGGCTTTGTCTATAAGAATAGGCCGAATTTAAAGAAATTGCTGTATTATCCTGTTATGGATGGTGGAGGTGATAGGGTTGCTGGTACTGTACCCTGTGGTAGTTGTAACTGTTGTTGTTCCATAGATACAGATGTCCATTTCTATCACCCTGTCTATGGCACTAACCATGAAGTTAGAGTTCATGCTAACTGTGAATCTACACATGTTGTTTATTTGGCCTCCTGTGGAGCCTGTGCTGCATTTTATGTAGGCAAGACGAACAGGAGGCTGAGGGGCAGAATAAGGGAACATCTCTACCAGATCAGGATTCATTCCACTGTCAATGCTCTGTCCAAACATGTTTTGTCAAGTTATTCTACACATTTGTTTCGTTTTAAAGCACTAGATCTTACACACACTAGTTTTAGGGGGGGACATGTGGGGTAGAACTGAGAGTATTGAATCTAAATGGATTTTTAGACTTAGAGCAGATGTTTTAACTGGACTGAATGAGAAAGTACCATTTAGACCTTTCCTGAAGTCCAGGAGACTGAAGTGATATGTATGACTGTGCTTTTTATATATATTATGAGAGCATTTCTATGAGAGCATTTTTACGAGAGGATTTATTGTTGGTGTTGTTTTGGTTAGTGCTGTGTTTACTGCCTGCATCGCTACTGTGCCTTTTATGTTAGTTTATGCATTAATTCAGTGTTTCTGTGTTGACTATCTGCACTTTTTTTACCTTTTTTACAGTCTTTAGTTTGAACTGTCTTGGTTCCACTTTAGTGAGAGTAGAGGAGACTGGAATCATTTTCTGGCTCAGGACCGTGTAAAGGAAAAGAAGTGTGTACTGTTTTTTGATTGGTCACAGGACCTTGTTTGTGTAATTTTATCGAATCTCTGCTGTTATTTAAGTGCTGCATTTGTGCAACACAACTCATAACCTATGAGTAAACTAAGATTTATGTTACCATACCCACTGCTTCAGCACTTGTTTTTCACATTGTTTTTGCCACAGCTGTATTAATTCAGTGTTTCTGTGTTGAGTATCTACTCTTTTTGGCCTTTTTTACAGTCTTTAGTTGGAACTGCTGCTCTTCGCACAGCAGCACCTAGCAGTGATCTGTATAGTTGCCGATATCTCACAGTGTAATTCCCCTTGTAATCTGTGCAGACACTGATCTCTCACAGTGTAAGTTTCCCTTAAAATATCTGTGACATCAAGTTAATATCTCACTATATTGCCACCAAATAATGTGACATCTCCCAATATCCTGGGTCAGTAACTAAGGAGCTTCAATCTTCACTACTGATGCCATTGTGAGACTGCCACTTAAACGGCAGTAATATTTCATAATTTCCCCTAACAGCACAACAGGAACATGCTGTATAACCTGGGACTGGACTGTATACTTCTGTCCACCCCTAAGTTAAGTCCTTATTACACACTTCAGAGCACTGTGTCCTAGTTTAAGACCTCTGATACACTCTACTTAAATAAATTAAACCTCACACATCCAAGCACTTCTAGGAAAGCTTGACACAGATTTCCAGCTGTGTCTCTTCTCCAAAATAATATGGTAATGCTGCCACCAATCAGAGTGTCTTCGTACTCTTTTAAAAGGGGTCCAATTATGAAAATTAAATATTAAAAAAATAGTAGCAAATGACCTAACCAGCCAGCCTTTCAGAGTGGCCCAGGAAGTCATCAAGGCAAGTATAAGCACTGTCCAATCACTACTGATGAGCCACAATGTAAGTTAGTAAAGATATTTACTGTTGAGCAAAATAATTAAAAAATATAAAACAGTAATTTCCAGTAAACAAACACATTGTAAATCACCAGAAAATGAAATCAATACTCAAGGATAGAAATCCAACATTTAGAAAATCTCTAACTGATCTAACTGATTAGTTATAATTTTCCTATCTGACTAAAGAAAACTGTCACTGATCTAAACTAAATTTTTACAACAAAGCTAAGGCAGGCTTACAGTTTTTGGTGAGTCCCTTTGAGTATTCACTGCATAGTACATCTGTTATCAACTCACAATTGGTTGTTAACTGCAACTGACAACTGACTTCAACTGTCTTCAGCAGGCTCTTTTATAGACTAGCCTAACTGTCACATCTGTTCCCATTCTAATTTTCATTCCATATTTTGAAAAGCATTTCTCCCCGGGCCTCCGCTGAAAACAGGATCTGTGGAACCTAGTCGGACATTCCCGGTCAACAAATGTTAAATAAATAAAAATAAAAAATCAACCAAAATCAATTTACTAAAAGTTCCTTCCTGTCTTTCAGCTTCTGACAGTAAAACATAGCAATGGCCAACATTCCAATGACATCATCTGCAGATCAGCTGAATCTGAGACAGTTTGCCTTTAGAATCTTTCTTCACAAACGTGCACAGTTAGAAATGTAAAAGGGCACTGTTCAAGTCTTGAAAACATTCTGCATGAAGAGATTATAAAGAAACATGTAAGAACTGATTTACAATATTATAGCTAGTCATGATAGCATATAATACACAGGTTAATCTGAAATTATGTATACAAATGCAGCCAGACATGCTAGCACAAATAGTGTCTAATTTATTCACTTTTCTCCTCCCATGACTCAAGCATGGTTTCCAAGTGACCCTTGAAAAATGACACGAGAAAAATGGGTCTGTCTGGGAATATCAACCATCTCTTCTCTTGTGCAACCCATTTGCATTGACATTATTAACCCCACTGCATTGTCTTTCTCCTTCTGAGGAAACTTGGCAGAGCACAGCTCCCACCCCACAATCTGAAGCATCCACTTGGACAACAATCCCTTCATTATAATCTGGGCTGGCCATCACAGGGTTTCCTGCCAAAATCTCCTTAAGTTTTTGGGATGCCTGTTCATCATCTGTGGTCCACACTACCTTATCCATTTTATTTTTCCTAGTTTGGTCAGTAAGGGGTGCAGCCAATGCACCATAACTAGGCACACATTTTCCACAGTACCCCACTCTCCCTAGAAATGCTCTCACTTGCTTTTTAGTAAGTAACAGGAACTGGCCACACTTGAATAGATTTTACTTTGACAGGTTTTGGCTTAATCTTACCACTCCCCACTCTGTGTCCTAAGTAAGTGACTTCTGTCATATCCAGCTGACACTTACTGGATTTAATGGTTAACTTATCCCATTTAAACTATTTACAAATGTTGTAGCATTGTCTTTAATGTAAAGTTTAGTGTCTCCACAAGACTATTAGTCTGGGGATGGTAGGGGTTGTTCTTTAGATGTGTCACCCCACAACACTTCCATGAACAAGTCAGCAGGTCTAGTATGAAGTTGGCACCTTGGTTAGTCAGTATGTGCCTTGGAAAACATACCTGCAGAAAATTTCTAGCAAAGCACTTTCCGCCTTTTCTACAACAATATCATCTGCAAAAGGAATATTAGGTACCATAGCTAGAAGTGGCAGATGGTAGGCTCTAGGGACTACCAACTGCTGTACTACTTCACCTTCTAGCCCTCCATTAGGAGTCCACTATTTATACAGCCTCAATATCACCTGGACAAGGAATATTAAGAACTACAGTGAGAAGTGGCAGGCGGTGGGCTCTAGGCTCTACCAACTACCATACTACCTCACCTTCCAGCCTTCCCTTAGGAGTCCACGGTTTAAACAGTAAACCGTCCTTTTCTGCCTCAATATCACCTGCACAAGGAATGTTAGGGACTATAGTTAGAAGTGGCAAATGGTAGGATCTAGGCTCTACCAACTGCAGTACTACTTTGTCTTCTATACCACCTCCAGGACTTCACCTTTTATACAAAAATACTTTGTTCCTGAATACAGACTCCCATCTTCCTTAGCCATCTCCCTCAAGCTTTGTAATGGAGGGTCCATACATTGAGCTTGTCTCAGCTCAACCTTTTTGACTCTCCCGAGCTTTCCATTTGCAGGAAGTTTATTAACTTCCAACAGCTGTAACTCACTGTCAATCTGGATACTATCAGTCACCTCCATCCTTGCAGTCACTGTGTGCAAGGGAACTTCAGTACCTATCAACAGCTGTGCCTCAGTTTCAGACGCACTGCTACATGATAGCTCCTTCTCTGAAACAGCCAAGACTGTGTGTCACTGCATATACATGAGGCACTACAACATCAAAGTCATTCCCTATCAGGACATCTGCAGGAATATCCTCAGACATACCTACTTGCTTGCTTCCTCTTCTACCCTCCCAGTCAAGATGAACCCTAGCTAAGGGTATTTGGAATGTGGTCCCTCCCAGTGTTCTGACCAGAGTGGACTGTCCAAGCAAGTCCTGCTCTTCTCTAACCACTGCAGGCCTCACGATGGTTATATCAGAAGCCATATCCCTCTTAGCAGTAACCAGTTTACTATCTACTAAGATAGAGTATACATTTTGGTGATAAACTGGCACCTCTGTTATTTCCAAACAACTTACCACTAACAGTTTAATATCCTCACTTGCTTGGTCCCTCAACTTCTGTTTACCATCTTGCTTCGATGGACATTTGACTGCTATGTGGCCCCTCTGGTTCTACTTGAAACCTCTAATCCCTAACCGTATACTTGGACTAGTAGTTTTCCCAGTTACATGTGTACTTTGTTGGAGTAGTTTAGACTGCCCCATGCATTCCCTTATATCCATGTGGAACACTGAGTATCCCTTTCTTATGCATTGATGCGCTGCTTGCTAAATAGAGATCTCCTTTTCTCCCCAACTCCTCTGCAGAATTACACTCTCTGTCTGCTAACCAAATTCTCATGTCATCAGGCAAAGTACTGTGGGCTTGTTACCTCACCAAAAGGTCTGCCAGTTCCTCAAAAGTGGTAACTTGACACCCACTCACCCATCTGTGAAAGTAAGTGGTTAAATCAGCAATATAATCATGTACACTTTTATCTGCCTTGCATCTGTGTTCACAAAACTTTTTCTCTATAAGCTTCAGGTGTTAGTTTAAAACAATCTACAATACAGTTCTTAACTTTTTCATACTTTAAAAAAATCTACATCAAACACTTTTCACATGGCCTGAACATCTTTACCGTGGAGTAAGGCAGTTAGGAGCCGAACCCAGAGGTCATGGTCAACATCATACTTCCTACATACCCTCTCAAAAATATGAATAAAACTATCAAAGTCATCCCCATCCTTGTATTGAGCAAAAAAGTTTACTGACCTTTACAACTTCTGGAGTCCAGTTATTCACTTCCCCATTACTCCCATGACCCTCTTGAAGGGTAAGAAGATACACTTCATGCTGATGTGTCTCTCGTTTTCCTCAGCTTCTAAATGTTTGGCCTCTAGTTCATAGTGATGCTGATTCTCCTCAGCCTCCAGTCATTGGGCTTCCAGGCACAATGTCTCTTCAATCTCCAGTCATTGCATTCTCTCCTCAGCCTCCAGGCACAGTCTTTCTAACTCCAGATGGATTCTCAGGTCCTCCAAAGAAAATGTGGACTGTCCTGTCTTGGCAGGCTGCCCATCCCCAGTACCAAACTAGATATCCTGCAAATGACTGGTCTGATATGAAGCGGCAACTAATGCTGAAATCATTGCTTCCTTAGTCAGGTTGGCATGCACCACTCCTCTGGCTTCACACTCCTCATCCAACTGGTTCTCTGTCAGCTTGCTATACTCTTCTGCTGAAATCTTTGCCTGCTGTCCCTAACTAACTAAAAATAAATAAAACTGTGGTAAACTGAGATTCTGTTTGTTTACTTTGTGGCTGTTGAAAATGCATACTTTAATGACAACTACTCACAAGCTACTGAAATCCATTTACAAATCCCACCATTGCCACAAATTAGTGTGATGTCCAATTAATATCTCACCATACTGCCACCAAATAATGTGGCATCTTCCTATATCCTGGCTCAGTAACTAATGAGCTTCCATCCTCACTACTAACTCCAATGTGAGACATCACTTAAACAGCAGTAATATTTCACAATTTCCCCTAAGAGTATAACAGGGACCTGCTCTATAATTTGGGACTGGACTGTATACGTCTGTCACCCCTAACTCCTTATTACACACTTCAGAGCAATGTGTCCCAATTTAAGGCCTCTGATGCACTCACACTTAAATAAATTAAACCTCACACATACAAACACTTCTAGGAAAGCCTGACATAGATTTCCAGCTGTGTCTCTTCCCCAAAATAATGTGGTAACGCTGCCACCAATCAGAATATCTACATGCCCTTTCAAAGAGGTGTCTAATTATAACAATTAAATATTAAAACAAATAGTAGCAAATGACCTAAGCAGCCAGGCTTTCAGAGTGGCATGGGAAGTTATCAAGGCAAGTATAAGCATTCTCCAATCATTAAAGAAAACACTGACTGACCAGCCACAATGTAAGTTAATAAAAATATTTTATATTGAGCAAACTGATTAAAAATATAAAACAGTAATTTCCAATAAACAAACAGAACTCAATCACCAAGAAAATGAAATCAGTACTGAAGGATAGAAATCCAGCATTTAGAAAAACTCTAACTGATCTAACTGATTAGTTATAATTTTCCTATCTGACTCAAGAACAATGTCCGTGATCTAAACTAAATTATTACAATATAGCTAAAGCAGGCTTACAGTTCTTGGGAGTCCTTTTGGGTATCAACTGCACAGTGCATCTGTACTGACTTCAACTGTCTTCAGCAATCTGTTTTATAAAAAAACAAAAAGTAAAGGAGTCCTCCACTGAAAGTACTGCCAAAAAAATCCAAATAGTAAATCCAAAAGTAAGGCAAGTACTACCACGCTGTGTATGAAGCAACTTCACTTTATTAAAACAATAAAAGTAGTATCATAAGTGCTTTCATGTAAATTTCTTCATCAGATGATAAAACACTAGTAAAAACATAGTATCTAATATAGTACAACACAGCCAATGAAAATCAATAGTTTACCGTCCTTTTGCTAGAGCTGGTTTTAAAAGGACAGCATCATTTAATTCTGGGACTTTGTCATCTCCCAGTCTAAGAATCCATTGCATCTCTTTGTATTCAGTTTCATTATACAAGTCAAGCACAGGAGCACGCTAAAGCTGAAGGAAATTCTCCACATAAACAGAATGTCTTCAAGTAAATCCACAGATATAGAGGCAGTTTAAACTCCAAACGTTTAATAAGTAAAAAATAATAAAAAGTAATAAAAAGCTGGCAAGTGCTTTCACCCTCATGGGCTTCTTCAGACCAATACAAATTCATTTAAAAGTTCCCCATATATATATATATATATATATATATATATATATATATATATATATATATATATTCATAAATGACATCATCTCCTGTGTAAGTAGTTAATTAATTAATTCATCCTAGTCATTATAATATATCTAAACAATATATAAAACTTCTAACAGACTAATATAATCAATATAATGTACAATAAAAAATATGTATATATTTAAAAGACTTTTAAATATAATTAATGATTACTATAAAGAATATATAATATAATAATAAACTCATTTTTTTTCATTTTTTAAAAACAGTAAATGAATATGCAAAAACGTACTTAGAAATTACTTAAACTTTTCATTTCCTCCCCTTCAACATAGGTCTCATAGGAACTTTATCATTAAGGCCCGGTTTCCTATCGGACCTTAACCTTATAATCCATTTAACTTCACACTGCTCCATATAATTTCTCACATCGCCACCCCTCTGACTAGATGTGTTAATCTGCAAGACCAGAAACTTAAATGTATGTTGGTCTGATGTCTCAATAACATATTTGGACAGGGCATTTTTATTAGATCTAACATGAATATTATAAAGGTATTCCCTTATTCTTTATTTCAATCTCCTGTCTGTTTTGCCAACATAAAATGTTTGACATGATACACACCTAGCTAAATAAACAACATGTTTGCAGTCACAAGTTGCTCTGGCTTTAAAATCAAAACACTGTAAACTAAGGGTGTGTGTGAAGCAAGCACTAGTATCTATACAGTTGCAAAAATTGCAACTATAACATGGTACAGTACAACAGTGTGTGGATTGGATCATGGGGGTGGTGGTGTCTGCAGGATAACATAAAAGTCTGTGGAGATTCATCCTATTCTTAGATGTGAAATGTGGTCTAACTCCCACTATATCTCTAATATGTGGATCCACAGTAAGAATATCCCAATGTTTAAAAAATATATGTTTAATATTATTGACATCCTCTGTATAATAAAGGACTACTTTTGTTTCCATAGAACGTAAAGGTACGACAATGGAGCTATCACCTGCAATACTCTGCACATGGCCTCTATCCATAAAATATGGTGAGGCTCTGCCCTGTCTCAATATATCTATCCCCTCAAAACCTTGTAAGACCTCTCTCAAACTATAGGATCTATTCAGTAACCTATCCTGTAAATTAAATAATTCACCCTGAAATGCCTCATAACTAGGGTTATCGCATGGCCTGTCCTTTAACTACATTTCTAAACACAAAACTAGTATGCATACTATTCCTATGTAACAGTACATTCCTGTAGCATGGTTTTCTATGAACGCCCATATTTAGTAAACTATATATACATCCAGGTAAGGTACAGAAGTAAATGACTTATTTATTGTGAATTTAAGATATGAAGTAAGTGTATTAATCTCATTATGGAAGTTCTCTAATTCCTTTCCATCACCTCTCCATATAAGAAAGAGGTAATCTACAAAACGAATGTAAAAAAATCACATGTTCTTTAAAACTAACTAAATTAAACAATTTATTTTGCTCCCAATTGGCCATTACTAAGTTGGCGTAGCTATTGGCACACAAAGTGCCCATAGCTACTCCATCTTTCTGTATATAAGTCACCTTGTCAAAAACAAAGATGTTGTTCTTAAGAACAACTTCTAGAAGCAAACATAATACATTGATTTGAAGCAAAGACAGATTAGTACATGTTCTTAATCATCTACGTATGCGTTCCATGCCTTCAGCATTTGGAATGACTGTAAACAAGGGCTGAACGTCCAATGTTACAAATCAATATGATACATCTGGTGGCAACGTAGCCATATTTTCATATAGCATTAATAGGAACTGTTTAGTATCTTTTAAAATATATTTGTAACGGATTCCTATTATAAGAACGAATGTTCACTACTTCAAACTTGTAATAGGAAGCCTCACTTCTGCAAAAGTTCACTTTAACAAAAATGAACTTTTGCGTAATTGCACTTCACCGAAAACACTGCAGCACAGTGGAGTACATAAAAAACAAGCTATGCCCTCCACTATGATGCGATAGTCATGGACCTTAGGGTTAGGGCAAGGGGATAGTTAGTAAAGCTATCCCATTACCCTAACCCATACCTAACCCTAAGGTTCGTGACTATCACACCATAGTGGAGGACATTGCTATGTCCTTCACTGCGCTGCAGTCATCACGGACCTAGGGTTAGGGCATGGGTCATAGTAAGGGGATAGCCTATGGGCTATCCCCTTACTATGACCCGTGCCCTAACCCTAAGGTTCGTGAGTACTGCACGGAAGTTCAGTACAACACTCGTTCGTTGTACTGAACTTAGCGTAAGTGCACTTTCGATTAAGTGCACTTTCCTTGCAGTGAGCATTCCATGCACTATTTCGAATTAGTGAAAATTCAATCTAGTGTATGGAACCCATTTGTAACTATTCACTATTGGTCTTAAACAATGTTTTAGAAAATGTGATGGCGGTTCTGTTACCTGTTACCCAACCCCCACTATGGGTCTCATGGGGGGATTAACAGGGTCCTTGTGGACCTTTGGCAAACTTTGTATCATAGGTATAAGGGAATGTTCAACTTGTAAGAATTTATACTGATCTTCATTAATCATATTACTAAGGGAAATATTTAATAATAGTCTTGAAATACTCAGAATACAATTTTCCACTTCTTTAGCATGTATAATAGAATAAAATTGGTGGTCACTTAACATATTAATCATACTAGCATAATACTTCTCTCTATCCATGACAACTACTGTCCCTCCTTTGTCCGCTGGCCTAATAACAATGGTAGGGTCATTCCTAAGTTTATTTAAAGCTGTTCTTAACCTAGCATTTACATTTCCATACCGTCTCCTATTCTTATTTGCATTATTGAAGCTATGCAGGTCTTCCTCCACAAGGTTCGAGACGGTATCAACTAATGAATGTAAATTAGGGATATATGTGCTAGGTTTCTTAAGGGAGGGTCCCTCACTATGTGGTGGGTGATTCCCAAAGTCAAGTTTTTAACTGTACATTCCTACTGATTCTGAATAGTTTAAAATCCATAACTGTGTCAGTAAGGTCACTTTTCATAGAAGGTATAAATGTAAGGCCTTTATTCAAGACTTCCAATTCATCATGAAATAGTGACCTATTGGAGATATGCCATACTAATGAGTTGCCACCCTCTCCCACGTTCTTGATTGTGGGACCTGTATGTTCCTCTCCTGAGACCTTGTGCTTCTGTCTCCCTCTGCTCATTGATCTGTTCCTGCCACCCCTGCAAAAATCGCTGATAGGGAAAGGAGTTGGACCATTACATTCAACATTATCTTTGCTACATTTAACATTATCCTTATTATTGGAGTTACTAAATATCTTTCTCCTCACTGAATGGTCAACATCTGACCTACAGGAGTGGTTAATAACAGAATCAACAGTTTCTAAAGTGTTATTGGCATTAAGACTAGCAGTACCATCTATCTGCCATTGACACTATCAGTCTGTTCTATAGGTGTATGTAAGTCAGGAATATTGGCAACAGCAGCATGCTTATTGTGCACAATAGCAGTAGTTCTGATACCAACATTTTTCTTAGAAACAGATAGAAGTTCTATTCCATTCCATAGTAGGTCAGATGTCATTCTAAGGGGATCCAGTATCTGTCTGCTTGGGATGACATGGACCACGATGCTTTGCCAGAGATGGCCTGCACCTGTTGCCCCTAGGATTCTGGCTAAGGCTCTTGCTGCCCCTATAGTGCCTTTTTTAGGCAAGGTTCAAATGACAAAGTCACCACCATAACAGGAACAGGCAAGCAAAAACTGAGGGTAATGCTACTCAGTGCTAGAAAATCTAAATCTCAAAATGCACTCACTCGAGGCACTCCTTAAAATGGAGAACATTGATATCTGTGCAGTGACTGAGACCTGGTTCAAGGCTTCAGAGAACACCCCTGCACTATCAGGCTATAACTCATACCACACATTTTGGCCATGTAACCTGGACCAAAACACCAAAGGTGGAGGTGTGTCCATATTCATTAAGAATATCCACACCTCCAGGCTAGTTGCTCAGCATAATGCATCCAAAGTTATCCAAGTGCAACTAACTCTGGGCAAAACTGCAATCCAAATTGTAGCTTGCTACAGATCCCCCACCATGCCCCAGGATTCCCACTCCTCTTTTCTTGATGCACTGGAAAATATTAGGGTTCAACCAAAAACCCTAATAATGGGAAACTTCAACTACCCCACCATTAACTGGGAAAACTACTAGTGTATCAACTCCTTAGTTCAATGCTTTCTGGAATTCATAAACTCCAATGCCCTGGATCAACTTATCCACACCCCCACCAGGGGCAACAATATCCTAGATCTAGTCATTACTAACATGAGTGACTGGTGTTCCACACCTGAAGTCAACGCCTCATTGGTCCGATCCGACCATAAGCTAATCACCCTTGATATCCACATCACGCCCTCACACCCCATTAAGGAAGCCATGGTAAAAAATTTCTCCAAGGCCAACTTCATGCTTCTTAAGACAGAAGTGGTGAACTTCATGACACCCATGCAGATGGACAATACAGTTACAACTGCTGAATCCTACACAAATGCACTCTATAGGCACTTACACGAGAGAATGGATCATGATATCCCAAACAGAACTAAGACACTATCCTCCAAAAATTGGAAGCCAATCTGGTGGTCCCCTGCCATAAACAAACTGTACAACAGAAGGAAGAAACTGTTGCAAAAGAGAGTAAAATCCCATGAGTGGAGGAGCTCCCTGGTCAGCCTCAGTAAGAAGCTGAGATCCCTTATAAGATCCTCCAAAGCTAGCTATGAAAACAAAATTGCCACTAACTCTAAGGAAAACCACAAAGCTTTATATAGCTATGTCAAGAATCTTGATGGCACCACCCAGATCTGCTCTGAGTTACAGCACAACGGCATGAAAATTACTGAACCAACTGATATTGCCAACATCCTGGCAAATAGGTTCAGTGCTAACTTTACCCCCCACCCCCTAAAGGGCCCATGTCTATACAGGATGAATGCAGAGTCCCTGTAATGACCACTACGCAGGTAAAACCTGCACTCTCTAAAGCCAAAAATACAGCATCCATGGGACCGGACAACATCCCAGGCTGTGTTTTACATGAACTTCAGAACAAACTGGCTCCCCACCTAAGCACCATGGTCAATAATAGCCTCGCATCAGGCTTTGTGCCCGCTGAATGGTGCACAGCAACAGTTATCTCACTCCACAAAGAGGGAGCCACCACTGATCCCGGGAAGTATCACCCTATTAGCCTGACGAGCCTGGTCTGCAAGGCCATGGAACGTATCATCATGGAACTCATAAACAAAGACATTGGTAACCTCCAAACTCTGGATCCCACCCAGTTCAGGTTTGTGAAAGGCAGCTCATGCCTTCTGAACCTGATAGACTTCTTTGAGGCAGTCACCAAAGCTGTAGATGAGGGTGAGGTGGTTCACACAACCTATCTTGACCTCGACAAGGCTTTCAACACCATCCCCCATTCTGGAATTAAAACTAAACTCACTAAACAAGGTATAAATTCCTATGTCACAAGATGGGTTGCCAACTGGCTTACTGACAGAACCCACACTGTAAAAGTTGCAGACTCCAAATCTGACCTCAAACCAGTGACAAGTGGAGTACCACAGGGTTCAGTCCTGGAACCTCTCCGGTTTGGTATCTACTTCTCTGAAGTACAGGCTAACACAGAAGGCCTCTGGCTAATGATGTTCATAGATGACTGCAAACTAGGAGCCTTAGTCAAGTCCCCCAATGATGTGGACATCCTACAGAAGGGCCTCGCTGAGACAGATGCCTGGTGTCATTGCCATGGCCTCAAGCTCAATGCCAAAAAGTGCAGTGTCATCCCCTTTGGTAAAAACTTTGTACCCATGAACTACGACATAGGCAGCAATCTATTTAACACCGAATGTGTGATAAGAGACCTTGGGACCCAGGTGGACAGTAGTCTCTCCTTTGATAGTCACATTGCCAGAGTAGTCAGGAAGTCCTTCTACATGGCTCACCTCATCATAAAGGGGTTCTCATCCAGGAAAAAAGAGATCATTGTTCCCCTCTACTTGACACTCATTAGACCCATTATAGAGTACAACTTCCCTTTTGGTATGTACCTCACAAGACATCTGCAGCAGCTGGGAAGGCCACAGAAGAACCTCACAAAGAGGATTACTGGCCTTAAACAAATGCCCTGCACTGACCGTCTCAAAAAACTCCAGATTTATTCCGTAGCATATCGCCTACTCTGAGGTGATCTCTGCCTAACATATAAAGCTATGTCAAACCCAGAGCTGTTGGACATACTACATCTAAAGAAATTCCAATCCCTCCGAGCTACATGCTCTAGGGATCTAAACCTTGTCACCACAATAAACAGGACATGCTGGAGGGATAGATTCCTGTCCCAAAGGCGTCCCATACTCTAGAACAGGCTACCCATCTATGTTAAGCAAAGTTCTTCATCCCACTTCATTCTCCTCATTTCTTAATACACTCGAAAATATTAGGGTACAGCCTAACACCCTAATAATGGGCGATTTCAACTAGCCTACCATTAACTGGGAAAACTACTCATGTACCAACTCTTGTGCTCAACATTTTCTGGAATTCATAAATTCCAATGTCTTGGATCAACTTATCCACACCCCCACCACGGGCAGCAATATCCTAGACCTGGTTATTACCAACATGGGCAACCGGTGCTTCACATCAGAGGTCAGTTCCTCGTTGGTCAGATCCGCCACAAGCTAATCACCCTAGACATCCACATCCCTCCCCCACCCCCCATTAGGGAAACCACAGTAAAACATTTCTCCAAAGCCAGCTTCACACTTTTTAAGACAGAAGTGGCAAACTTCCCGACACCCATGCTGACGGACAATAGAGGTATGACTGCTGAATCCTACACAAATGCACTTTATAAGCACTTACACGAGTGCATGGATCATGCAATCCCTAACAGAACCAAGATGCTATCCTCCAAAAAAAGGAAGCCAATCTGATGGTCCCCTGCCATAAACAAACTCTACAACAGAAGAAAGAAACTTTTGCAAAAAAAGAGTAAAATCCCATGACTGGAAGAACTCCCTGGTCAGCCTCAGTAAGAAGCTGAGATCCCTCATAAAATCCTCCAAAGCTAGTTATGAAAACAAAATCACCGCTGACTCTAAAGACAACCACAAAGCATTCTATAGCTATGTCAAGAATCTCAATGGCAACACTCAGATCTGCTCTGAGTTACAGCACAATGGCACTAAATATACAGAACCAACTGATATTGCCAACATCCTGGCAGATAGATTCAGTGCTAACTTTACCCCCCTGTCATCCCCTAAAGGGCCCATCTCTATACCAGAAGAATGCAAAGTTCCTGTAATCATGGCTGCACAGGTAAAAAACACACTATCCAAAGCCAAGAACACAGCATCCATGGGACCTGATGACATCCCAGGCTGCATTCTACATGAACTACAGAATGAACTGGCACCCCACCTAAGTATCATGTTCAATCATAGCCTCACCTCAGGCTATGTGCCCACTGAATGGTGCACAGTGACAGTTATAACACTCCATAAAGGGGGAGCCACCACAGACCCCATAAACTACTGCCCCATTAGCCTAACGAGCCTGGTCTGCAAGGCTATGGAACGTATCATCATGAAACTTATAAACAATGACATTGGTAATCTCAAGAACTCAGGACCCCACCCATTTCAGGTTTGTAAAAGGCAGATCATGTCTCCTAAACCTGACAGACATCTTTGAAGCAGTTACCAAATCCGTAGATGAGGGTAAGGTGGTTCACACAGCCTATCTAGATCTCGCCAAGTCTTTCGACACCATCCCCAACTCTGGAATTATAGATAAACTCACTAAACTAGGTATAAATCCCTATGTCACAAGATGGGTTGCCAACTGGCTCACTGACAGAACCCACACTGTGAAAGTAGCAGACTCCAAATCCAACTTCAGAACAGTGACAAGTGGAGTACCACAGGGTTCAGTCCTGGGTCCTCTCCTGTTTGGTATCTACTTCTCTGAAGTACAGGCCAACACAGAAGGTCTTTGGCTAATGAAGTTCACAGATGACTGCAAACTAGGAGCCATTATCAAAACTCCAAAATATGTGGACATCCTACAAAAGGGCCTCGCTGAGACAGATGCATGGTGTCAAAGCCATGGCCTCAAGCTCAATGCCAAAAAGTGCATTGTCATCCCTTTTGGTAAAAACTCAATAGCCATGAACTACCACATAGGTGGTAGTCTACTTATCACCAAAAGTGTGATAAGAGACCATGGGACACAGGTGGACAGTAGTCTCTCCTTTGATAATCACATCGCCACAGTAGTCAGGAAATCCTTCTACGTGGCACACCTCATCACAAAAGGTTTCTCATCCAGGAAAAATGAGGTCATTGTTCCCCTCTACTCGTCACTCATTAGACCCATTATAGAGTACAATGCCCCTTTTGGTATGTACCTCACAATACATCTACAACAACTGGAAAGGCCACAGAAATACCTCACAAAGAGGATTACTGGCCTCAAAGTGATACCCTATGCAGACTGTCTCAAAAAACTGCAGCTTTACTCCATTGCATATCGCCTACTCAGAGGCGATCTCTGCCTAACACATAAAGCTATGTCAAACCCAGAACTTTTAGACATGCTCCACTTAAAGAAATCCCAATCCTTATGAGCTACACGCTCTAGGGACCTAAACCTCATCACCACAATAAACAGAACATGCTGGCGGGATAGATTCCTGTCCCAGAGACCTCCCATACTCTGGAACAAACTACCTATCTATATCAAACAAAGCTCCTCATTAGCACTCTTCAAGAAAAATCTTGATGACTGGATGGGAGATAGGAAATTCAACCCAGGGATCACTTCTGTGGCTCTTCTCGACAGTGGAACAGGAAAATAATTTTTTTGGGTGGCGAAAGCCAGGATACATTTGGCTAGGCTTATATAGGCCCTAGGGCCAATAGGCTAGTATCTACCTATGAACCTATGAACCTATTAGCACTCTTCAAGAAAAATCTTGATGAGTGGATGGGAAATAGGAAATACACCTCAGGGATCACTTCTGTGTCTCTGCTCGACAGTGGCACAGGAAAATAACTTTCTTGGGTGGCGTAAGCCAGGGTACCTTGTTGGCTAGGCTTACATAGACCCTTGGGCCAATAGCGTAGTACCTACCTATGAACCTATGAACCTATTCACGTTCAAATTAGAATTATATTCAACATTAGTAGCAGAAATAATATTTGTAACATCTTTAACAATAGTGTTCTTAGTATTGCTGACCAGTCTCCCTCATCCAAACCATCTGTTGTTGTCAGTCCTAGGCCAGGTAAAGACATGACCATTCTTAAAATTGGCCGTGTCCCTCTGTATCTTGCTCCTTTTCTGTTCGAGTAACTTTTTCTTGACAAGAAAAACATTATCCAATAAATGTTCCAAGAGCTTGTCAACAATATGCACAGGATATTTAGAGAAAATGAACTGTCATTGCTCTTTAATGTGGTCACATAAAGCAACATCTTCAGGTGTAAAAAATTCATTCAAAAGAGACATATAGCATAAGCTAGTATCAGTGTTAATTTGCTGCCACCTATATAATAACTCTGGATAAACAGTAGCTGTAGTTGTCATTTTAAGGATCCTTAACCCCCTTGGTATAATTTTCCTGTTCAGACAGACTTCAAAATGCTGCCGCTGAACCTGCAGTCCTTTCATTTTCAGAAAGTCTGTTTCCAAACAATCAAGTAATTCAGGCAAGCCATCCAGCTCACCATCCATTAACGCTTCCTCCGTTTCATTACATGCCACTTCATATGCCATGAGCGGATTCTCATGGCCAGAAATGCAGTCTTGGAACCTATTCAGGTTCTGTGCAGGGTTCGAAATATTATCTGGATTATACGGCAGCTCCGTGGATAGCAGCCTCTGTTCAGCCATGTCACCTGGGTAACTAACAAAGCAGACAAAAGATAAAAGTACAAGAGCAGCTACCCAGGAACAAGCACTCCCATGATACAAATAATAAACAGTTAATGTGCAAGCAAAGCGCAGGAGCACGCCAAAGCTGAAGGAAATTCTCCACATAAACAAAATGTCTTCAAGTAAATCCGCAGATATAGAGACAGTTTGAACTCCAAACGTTTAATTAGTAAAAAATAATAAAAAGTAATAAAAAGCTGGCAAGTGCTTTCACCCTCATAGGCTTCTTTAAACCAATACAAATTCATTTAAAAGTTCCACATATATATATATTCATAAATGACATCATTTCCTGTATAAGTAGTTAATTAATTAATTCATCCTAGTCATTATATTATATCTAAACAATATATAAAACTTCTAACAAACTAATATAATCAATATAATGCACAATAAAAATATGTATATATTTAAGAGACTTATAAACATAATTCATTATTATAAAGAATATATAATATAATAATAAACTAATTTTTCATTTTTTAAAAACAGTAAATTAATATGTAAAAACGTACTTAGAAATTACTTAAACTTTTAATTTACTCCCCTTCAACATAGCTCTCATAAGAACTTTATCATTAAGGCCCGGTTTCCTTAACCTTATAATCCATTTAACTTCACACTGCTCCGTATAGTTTCTCACATCGCCACCCCTCTGACTAGGTGTGTTAACCTGCAAGACCAGAAACTTAAATGTATGTTGGTCTGATGTCTCAATAACATTTTTGGACAGGGCATTTTTATTAGATCTAACATGAATATTATAAAGGTGTTCCCTTATTCTTTCTTTCAATCTCCTGTCAGTTTTGCCAACATAAAATGCTGGACATAATACACACCTAGCTAAATAAACAACATGTTTGGAGTTACAAGTTGCTTTGGCTTTAAAATCAAAACACTGTAAACTAAGGGTGTGTGTGAAGCAAGCACTAGTATCTATACAGTTGCAAAAATTGCAACTATTACATGGTATGGTACAACAGTGTGTGGATTGGATCATGGGGGTGGTAGTGACTGCAGGATAACATAAAAGTCTGTGGAGATTCATCCTATTCTTATATGTGAAATGTGTTCTAACTCCCATTATATCTCTAATATGTGGATCCACAGTAAGAATATCCCAATGTTTAAAAAAATATCTTTAATATTATTGACATCCTGTGTATAATAAAGGACTACTTTTGTTTCCATAGATCGTAAAGGTTCTAAGTATGTTTTTACATATTCATTTACTGTTTTTAAAAAATGAAAAAATGAGTTTATTATTATATTATATATTCTTTATAATAATCATTAATTATGTTTATAAGTCTCTTAAATATATACATATTTTTTATTGTACATTATATTGATTATATTAGTTTGTTAGAAGTTTTATATATTATTTAGATATAATGACTAAAATGAATTAATGAATTAACTACTTACACAGGAAATTATGTCATTTATGAATGTATATATATATATATATATATATATATATATATATATATATATATGTATATATAGATAGATATATCCAAAGACAAAAAGAAAGTAGAAGCCCAAAATGAATATAAAAATCAACCCAGGCAGGAAGAAGCAACTTGTAAATCTTCAAAAGCTGTAAAATGAATGTAGCAAATGTTCCAAAAAATGATGAAGTCACACTAGTCGTATAAAACTTTAATAAATGTAAGCGCTTTCACGGATGCTATATCCGCTTCATCAGACATACTCAACAAAAGATCTAAAACCATATTATATAATACATTGACATCATGTAACCTTGTCAAGCAATAATACAATAAATTAATAAATCAATCATGCAGCAAAGTTGTAGGCATCAAAGCTATACAAAATTCACAGACCCAAAAATTAGAATACAAAAAACAATACCCTATTCTATAAATGCAAATAAAAATATTAATATTGTTAAAAACTCTTACAAGGCATGTAAAAAGTTAGATAAGTCAATAAGAAAAATATGTCTATAAATAAAATATAACTACATTCATCACAACTTCCTACCTTTCAAATGGGGCTTGAGTGACACAGTCTCATTAAGCCCCCTACCCCTATGTGCCCCTTATCTAAAAATCCAACATAATTCAGCTTGCTCTGTTTGGTTAACCAAGTCACCAATGCGTATGGACTCTACTTGAACATGCAACACTTGAAATAGAAAAATATGTTCTATTCCTTCACGTAAAGTGTGCTTCGCAAGAGCACTGTAGTCATGCTTTCTGTTGTAACAGTAGGCATGGTCCCTAATGCGCTCACGTAGGGGTCTGTTTGTCTTACCTACGTAAAAACTAAAACAGACCACACAGTGCACAACATACACCACATTCTTGGTACCACAACTACTATTGTTTCTTAATTCCCATAAGCGTCCACTGTCTGGATGCTTAAAATAACGTGATTTATCTATTGAATTGCATTGGATACATTTACCACACTTTCTAGTTGCCTCATATGAATTCAAAGGAAAGTGAGTAATATTTATATTTGTATCATTGTAGCATAAACTTTGTTTAAGAGTTCTCATATTACTGTAGGTGAATGATGGAAAATCACCTACTTTGCCTCTAACCCTGTCGTCAACCATAAGAATGTTCCAGTTGGTAATAACAGCATCTTTAACAATGTCTAAATTACTGCTGTAAGGAAGGACAAGTGCTTCCTTTCGTGATGTATGTTCATTCATGTGTTTATTTTGCAATAATGATCTTTCTGAATAATACGGTTTGGCTCTAGTCGCTCTCAGATCATTGACATTAGAATAAACTCTACAAATTTCTTGCTGACTATAACCCCTATTCATTAATCCCTTTTCTAAGTCCTTTAGTTCTTGACTAAATTGCACTTCCTGACACAACAATCTAGAAAGTCTCATAGCTTGTCCTTTGATAACATTCTCAAAAAATCTTGGGATTATGCATGCTGTTACGATGCAGGAAAGCTGGCCTATAGCATGGCTTACGATAGACCTTAGTAGTGAGGTCAGTTCCAGATGTAAATACTACTACATCCAAGTAATTAAGCATATTAGGTGAATAATCCATAGTGAATTTCAAAAATGAATCCATGCTATTTAATTGCTCAAAAAATATGGTGAGCGATTCTGTGGTACCTCTCCACATAAAAAAGAGGTCATCTACAAACCTCCTGTAGAACAGGATGCTAGAGTGACCCAAGATATGTCTACTTTCCCAGGCTGCCATGACCAGATTGGCATAGCTGTTAGCACTACTGGTACCCATGGCAACCCCTTTGGTCTGCCTATAGCAGATATTCTGAAAAAGGAAGATGTTAGTTTCAAGTACTAACTCTAACAAAAGACACAGAAATTCAATTCTATCTTGACTCATTAACTCAGATTCAGTTAGTAACAATCTAATATTATCTATACCTTTGGTATTAGGTATACACGTGAACAAGGAAACGAGATCCATGGTTACCAACAGAACATCATTCAAATCACCTAGATTCTTGACACAGCAATAAAGATCACTTAGAAATTGCTCAGTGTCTCTGAGCACATATGAATGTTTAACCAAAACCTTCTTGAGTTCATGGTCTAAATAAATGGAAAGGGGCTCCGTGAGCCAACCCGAGCCAGACACTAGTGGTCTAAAAGTAGGTTTGTTCAAATTTTTATGCACCTTGGGCAGCCCATTTAACCTAGGTATTAAAGGATGTTGCACCAAGAAATAGTTAAACAACTCATCATTGATAATGTTCATACATTTACATTCTACAAGGTTAGTATATATATTCTCCTGCAACTCATAAACAATACTAGTCTGAACAACATCATATGCATCATCATTTAACATGTGTAGCATGGTCCCAACATAATAGTCCGAATCTAACACGACTATTAAACCACCCTTATCAGCAGGGCGCACCACTATGTTCAAATTATTTTTCAAACTGTTAAATGCTTTTAGTTCTAATGTGCTTAGGTTGCGATGAATGTAGTTATATTTTATTTATAGACATATTTTTCTTATTGACTTATCTAACTTTTTACATGCCTTGTAAGAGTTTTTAACAATATTAATATTTTTATTTGCATTTATAGAATAGGGTATTGTTTTTTGTATTCTGATTTTTGGGTCTGTGAATCTTGTATAGCTTTGATGCCTACAACTTTGTTGCATGATTGATTTATTAGTTTATTGTATTATTGCTTAACAAGGTCACATGATGTCAATGTATTATATAATATGGTTTTAGATCTTTTGTTGAGTATGTCTGATGAAGCGGACATAGCATCCGTGAAAGCGCTTACATTTATTAAAGTTTTATACAACTAGTGTGACTTCATCGTTTTTTGGAACGTTTGCTACATTCATTTTACAGCTTTTGAAGATTTACAAGTTGCTTCTTCCTGCCTGGGTTGATTTTTTACATATATATATATATATATATATATATATATATATATATATATATATATATGGAACTTTTAAATTAATTTGTATTGGTCTGAAGAAGCCCATGAGGGTGAAAGTGCTTGCCAGCTTTTTACTACTTTTTTATTATTTTTTACTAATTAAACGTTTGGAGTTCAAACTGTCTCTATATCTGCGGATTTACTTGAAGACATTTTGTTTATGTGGAGAATTTCCTTCAGCTTTGGCGTGTTCCTGTGCTTTGCTTGTACATTAACTGTTTATTATTTGTATCATGGGAGTGCTTGTTCCTGGGTAGCTGCTCTTGTACTTTTATCATTATACAAGTCACCCATTCTTTGACTTCTGTTTACAACACATATAACCATAAAGGCAAATACATGATCACTATGCAATTCTATATGCTTGCACAGTGCATTATGTTCTTTTCTTAACCTTATATTTGAAAGATGCTTAAAAATTCTATCTTTAAGTCTGCAGTTTGTTTTTCCTAAATAATATGCAGTACACTGTTGACAATTTGCAATATAGACAACATTTTGTGTATTACAGTCAGCATACATATTCAAAAAGTACTTCTTGTTGGTCCTGGAGTGTATAGATTCATAGGTTCATAGGTAGGTACTAGGCTATTGGCCTTAGGGCATAATTAAGCCTAGCCAAAATGTTTCAGCTTGTGCCTCCCATGTGATTTAGTTACCTGTGCCTCTGTCGAGCATGGCCACAGAAATGATTCCCGAGGTGAATTTCCTGTTCCCCATCCACTCATCAAGATTCCTCTTGAAGAGCGCTAATGAGGAGCTCTGCCTCACATATATGGGGACCTTATTCCAGAGAAGGGGGAGTCTCTGGGACATGAATCTGTCCCTCCAACAAGCCCTGTTTATTGTTGAGGTCAGGTTAAGGGCCCTTGAGCATGTAGCTCAGGTAGATTTGGTTTTCCTTAGGTGGAGCATTTCCAGCAATTCGGTGTTTGACATAGCCTTGTATGTCAGGCAGAGATCACCTCTGAGTAGCCAGTATGCAACCAAGTACAGTTGGAGTTTTTTTAACCTGGTGGCATAGGGCATCTGTTTTAAGCCCATTATCCTCTCAGTGATGTATTTTTGAGGTCTCTCCAGTTGTTGCAGGTGTCTAGTAAGGTACATCCCGAATGGGGCATTGTACTCAATAATGGGTCTAATGAGTGATGAGTAGAGGGGGACAATAACTTCCTTTTTTCTAGATGTAAACCCCTTTGTGATAAGGTGGGCCATGTAGAAGGATTTTCTAACCACTTTAGTTATGTGGTTATCGAAGGAGAGGTTACTATCCAACTGGGTTCCTTGGTCTCTTATCACACTCTCTGCGGTAAGTGAGCTGCCACCTATGTGGTAATTCGTAGGTACTTGGTTTTTCCCGAAGGGAATGACAATGCACTTTTTGGCATTTAGCTTGAATCTATGATTTTGGCACCGTTTCAGTGCGACCCTTTTGAAGGATATCTACATCAGTAGGAGTCTCAATTATGGCACTCAGTTTGCAGTCTGTGAACTTTGTTAGCCATAGTCCCTCTGTGTTTGCTTGTACCTCGGAGAAGTAAATACCAAACAGGAGAGGTCCCAAGACTGTCACAGGTTTGGAGTTGGACCTAGGGTTTCCTATTTTCACTGTATGGGTTCTGTCCATGAGCCAGTTAGCAACCCATCTTGTAATGTAGGGGTTTATATTTAGGTTAGTGAGTTTGTCTATAATTCCCGAGTGGGGAATGGCAGCAAAAGCTTTTGCAAGGTCAAGGTATGCCATGTGAATCACCTTTCTCTCATCGATTGCTTTGGTGACCATCTCGAAAAAGTCAATCAGGTTTAGAAGACATGACCTGCCCTTTATGAAACCAAACTGGGTAGGGTCTAGGGTTAGTAGGTTCCCAATGTTGTTTATGCGTTCCATGATGATGCGCTCCATGGCCTTGCAGACGAGGCTCGTCAGGCTGATGGGGCGATAGTTCCCTGGGTCGGTGGTTGCTCTTCCCTTGTGAAGCAGGACAACCATTGCTGTGGAACTCAGTGGGCACATAGCCTGAGGTGAGGCTGTGGTTGAACATGGTATTTAGGTGAAGAATTAGTTAGTTTTGGAGTTCATGTAACACACAGCCTGGGATGCTGTCTGGTTCCATGGATGCTGTGTTTTTTGCTTTAGAAAGTGCTGTTTTCACCTGGGTGTGAGAGATTATGGGGGCAGCGCAATCTTCTGATATAGATATAGGCCCTTTAAGGGGTAAGGTTAGGGTAAAGTTTGCACTGAGCCTATCTGCCAGTATATTGGCAATATCAGTTGGTTCAGTGAATTTTAAACAGTTGTGCTGTAGCTCAGAGCAGATCTGAGAATTGCCATTTAGGTTCTTGACGTAGCTAAAAAAATGCTTTGTGGTTGTCTTTGGTGTCCATTGTGATTTTTCTTTCAAAGCTCACCATTGAGGATTTTATAAGGGATCTTAGCTTTTTGCTAAGGTTGGTCAGGAGCTCCTCCATTCCTGGGTTTTTACTCTTTTTTGTAATAATTTCTTCCTTCTATTATAGAGCTTGTTGTAATTCAAAAAGAGAAGTCCTTGTCCATCTGATGTGAAAAACTCTTCTTCCGAGAATTCTTCTTCTTCACCGGTGCTGGTAATGTGATCAGATGGACAAGGACTATAAGAGACGATGGACCTCCAACTGACTGTTGATAATGCATGCAACTTTTGCAATGTTCATAATATTTCAGGTATTTCTCTTTCTGAATTACAACTATCAGTGTTAAGTAAGGGTTTAAATTTTGTATCGAGTACAGGGACAGATGTTTGTACTTTAATACCTGAGCTGCTATACTTTGCACAGAATGTAATACTGAAGCAAATGTTTAATGACATTAACAGTGTTCAAACACCTCATGTATTGAAGCAACCTAGCACTTTTTCACCTATTTTAAATCCTACAGTGTTGTTGTTTGTTAAATCATGTGAACGTGAAATTGAGCAGTATCTACAGAATACACATAGATTTATGTATTTTAACTTAAAGCAACCACATAGAAATGCATTGCAAGAGTTAAAGAATAATTCCAACATGGTTATAAAATCAGCTGATAAGGGTGGTGCTGTGGTACTTAACAAGTTTTATAACACAAAAATAGATATATTGTTAGCTGACAAATTGACTTTTCTTCAGCTGTCACCACTAATGGTGAATTCTTACATACAAAAAGTGCACAAATCTTTATTTAACATGGAAAAAACTGGCTTGATAGACCATGAACTGCTGACATTTTTATATAAACATCCCACTATCCCAGTTTTAAAGCCTTACCAAAAATTCATAAGGATCTCAAAACACCACCCATGAGACCTATAGTATCGGGTAGGGGTTGGGTAACAGAAAATATTTCTCTCTGGTTAAAATGTACTCTTAGACCAATGTGACAAACCTTCCCCAGAATTTTGAAAGATACTGCTACATTTCTGAAAACATTGGGTGTTTATTTACAACAGAACAGTGACATTTCCTACATGTTTGTTACCCTAGATGTAAAGAATTGGTTCACTGTCATAGAAAATCAATATGGTATTACTGCCATAGAAGAAATATTGAACAAAAAGGTGAATATACATATAGATGAAAATATAAGGTTATGTTCCTTATTAAGGCTAGTATTAGAAAACAATGTTTTTCTTTGTCAAAGTATTTTTACCAGAGACAAGGTATAGCTATGGGTACGCCTTGTGTGAACACATATGCTAACGTAGTCCTGGCATACTGGGAAGATATATTGATATTTGAGGCAGCACATGATTGGAAAGACAAACTTTTCTTTTATAATAGATTTGTGGACGATGTTTTCTTTTTGTGGGGGGCACCACATCAGAATTAACATCCTTTATTAAGTATTTAGAGTCTACTACCAGCTTCTTCAGATTCTCATTGAATTATTCCAGTTCAGCTATTGAATACTTGAATGTTAGTATTATTAAGAAAGGAAATGGGGAGATAGAGACATAACTATATAGGAAGCCCTGTTGAACCAACAGCATGCTTAGATTTGACAGCATGCACCCTAGACAAGTATTCCAACAAATAGTCAAGGGACAAGTCTGCAGAATATCCAGACTTTGTATGAATGAACATTCTTTTATTCAAGAATTGGACTCTCTAAAAAATTATTTTCAAGCACGAGGTTATAGCAAATATCTACTGAAAAAGGAAATGGACAACAGCAGTCTCTATAGAAAACAAAGTGCAAAGCCATGGTTACACAGAGGTAAAACATGGCCTAATAAGGTAGATGTACAGGTTCAAAAAGCTAACGAAGGTTTGAAAATAAATTTAACATACAGTAATGATATAGGTGGTATATGTAATATAATTAGAGACACCTGGAGAATTTTTTTAACAGATGAGAATATAACTAGAGTTGTAGGGACACAACCTAGATTTATTTTTAAAAGAAATAAAAAATTGAAAGATATTCTATGTCAAGAACCTATGCATTTTAAAAATCCAGGCATCAAGAAGAAGGGAACTTATCCATGCCTACATTGTAAAGCCTGTAAGCACATTTCACAAGAAACTGTTTTATATACCTTAGGACCAACAAGAAGTACTTTTTGAATATGTATGCTGACTGTAATATGCAAAATGTTGTCTATATTGCAAATTGTCAACAGTGTACTGCATATTATGTAGGAAAAACAAATTGCAGACTTAAAGATAGAATTTTTAAGCCTCTATTAGATATAAGGTTAAGAAAAGGACATAATGCACTGTACAAGCATATAGAATTGCATAGTGATCATGTAGTTGCCTTTATGGTTATATGTGTTGTAAACAGAAGTCAAAGAATGGGTGACTTGTATAATAAATCTGAATACAAAGAGATGCAATGGATTCTTAGACTGGGAGCTGACAAAGCCCCAGGATTAAATTATGTTGTCCCTTTAAAACCAGCTCTAGCAAAAACTATTGATTTTCATTGGTTGTTCTGTACTATATTAGATACTATGTTTTTACTAGTGTTTTATCATCTGATTAAAGGATTTACCCGAAAGAGCTTATGATACTGCTTTTATTGTTTTAATAAAGTGAAGCTGCTTCATGCACAGCGTGATAGTACTTGCCTTACTTTTGGATTCGCAATCTGTTTTATAGACTAGCCTAATTGCCACAACTGTTCCAGTTCTAATTTTCATTTCATATTTTGAAAAACAACCAACAGCTGTTTACTAAAAGTTCCTTCCTGTCTTTCAGCTTCTGGCAGTAACACATAGCAACTGTCAACATTCCAATGACATCATCTGCAGATCATTTGAATCTGATTAAAGTTTTTGTTCACAAACATGCACAGTTAGAAATATAAAAGGACACTGTTCAAGTGTTTAAAATATTCTGTATGAACAGATTATGTCAGCATATAAGAACCTATTTACAATATCATAGCTAGTCATGATGGCATATAATACACAAGTTAATCTGAAATTATGTAGAAAAACTCAGCCAGACATGCTAGCACAAATAGCAGTGTCTAATTTCTTCACAATACTATTACTGTCTAGTCAGATTTTTTAAACTATGACAGCATCTACTTCACTCATAGCTGAGTGTTGTTCATCAAGTTCCTTGTCTTATTGACTTGTTCAATATTTAAATTGCCCTCACTCCTCCCCAGTAGATCAGTAGCCATGGATATGCACTTCCCAACATCGTAGCAGTTGCCTCATGTACACGGACAACCCACTTATTCTTAATAAAACAGATAAAATATGCAAGAGGTGTAAATACACTTTAACGCTGGAGGCAAAACTCTCTCATACAACCAAAACTAATTCTATAAAGGTTGTCAGTGACACTTGCACCACACCTACTGCACATGGTAAAGACCCTATACATTAAATTGCTTATGATGAGGCACTTACAGGTAACCTTCCTAAAACAGACCTGTTACACAGCACAATCAAAAGGGAACCTCAGCCATCATTTAAACCCTCTATTAAAACAGCACCCACAGCTACATATAGTAACACTGTATCCAATATCTCTACTGCTAAGTCCTTAAGGCAAACCAGTGCACAACCAAATTTCCTGGTCATTGTTGATTCTATACTGAGGCACATTGATATCCCTGTCACCAGACTGAGTAAGGAAAGAGTCACAGTTAGCTGCTTTTCTGGGGATAGGATCTGCCAAATCACACAAGCACTCAGGTCATTGAAACACAGGTACCAGTATGACTGTCATAGTCCATGCAGGTGTTAATGACCGGAGACATACTTCCCTTGACTAGATGATATGAGACATGATTGAGCTTGCTGATTATGTGTCTCAGGCAGGTATCAGCCTAGCACTGAGCAGCATACTAGGTTCTCCAAGGATGAAGCTATGTTACCAACAGAAAATGATTGATTTTAACAATTGGCTTAGCTTCTGGTGTCAATCTAAGGGGGTACAATATTTGACGGCCTGGGAGGACATGATTGACAAACTACCAATCATAATTTGGCTTTGTTAGAGGAAGGCCATGCCTATTAAACCTGGTGGACTTCTTTGAGAGGGTCACCAAAATATCGGATGAGGGCAAGACTACACACAGCTAACCTTGACTTGGCCAAGGATTTTTATGGAATACCTCACTCAGGCATTATAGACAAGGTCACTAAATTAAGTATAAGTCCTTTTTTTACCCTCTGGATAGCCAACTGGTTCAGTGATTGGACCCATGAAGTCAAAATAGTTGAGGTCACCTCCACCAAGAGACCATTCACTAGTGGAGTCCCCAAGGGGTTGGTACTGGGCCTGTTTCTTTTTGGCATCTATTTCTCTGAAGTGGAAGCAAATGCTGAAGGTTTATGGCTGACTTATAGATTAGCTGGGCATCTGATCCTTGGCATGCATTAGTCCCTTCTGTAGGTTCATTGACTTATTCACTGCTGCAGTGGGAGGTTAGCATAATGGTTAAGGTGTTTATCTTACAGGCATAGGATGCAGGGTTTGCTTCTCACCTGGAGTAATTGGCTAGGCATTAAAAATGGCCAACAAGGCCAGTGGCCTAGTACTAATCAGTGATTTGTTCTTTTATTAAAGTAATGCAGCATTCTGTAGTTTTTAAAAACATTTACAGAATGAGAAAAGGGAATGAGATTATTAACAAGGAAACTAATTCTGGGGACTGGAAAATATAAACTACTTAGGAGTTGGCATTTTTCATACTAGAGAGGTTTTTCACAGATTATCTCTAATTAGCATTTAAAGCCATATCTGATTCAGTGTTTTTTGTAAACCTGTGCTTTGAATGAACTGTCACAAACACTAGATCTGGAAGACGTCTGTTAAAATATATATTCTTCATATTTTTTTAATTTATTTATTTTGCTTATGTCATTCTTTGTTGAGTGGGTCATGCCTATGAATCCATGCTTATGTCATTCTTTGTTGAGCGGGTCATGCCTATGAATCCATGCTTATGTCATTCTTTGTTGAGCGGGTCATGCCTATGAATCCATGCTTATGTCATTCTTTGTTGAGCGGTCATGCCTATGAATCCATGCTTATGTCATTCTTTGTTGAGCGGGTCATGCTTATGAATCCATGCTTATGTCATTCTTTGTTGAGCGGGTCATGCCTATGAATCCATGCTTATGTCATTCTTTGTTGAGCGGGTCATGCCTATGAATCCATGCTTATGTCATTCTTTGTTGAGCGGGTCATGCCTATGAGTCCATGCTTATGTCATTCTTTGTTGAGTGGGTCATGCCTATGAATCCATGCTTATGTCATTCTTTGTTGAGCGGGTCATGCCTATGAATCCATGCTTATGTCATTCTTTGTTGAGTGAGTCATGCCTATGAATCCATGCTTATGTCATTCTTTGTTGAGTGGGTCATGCCTATGAATCCATGCTTATGTCATTCTTTGTTGAGTGGGTCATGCCTATGAATCCATGCTTATGTCATTCTTTGTTGAGCAGGTCATGCCTATGAATCCATGCTTATGTCATTCTTTGTTGAGCGGGTCATGCCTATGAATCCATGCTTATGTCATTCTTTGTTGAGCGGTCATGCCTATGAATCCATGCTTATGTCATTCTTTGTTGAGCGGGTCATGCCTATGAATCCATGCTTATGTCATTCTTTGTTGAGCGGGTCATGCCTATGAATCCATGCTTATGTCATTCTTTGTTGAGCGGGTCATGCCTATGAATCCATGCTTATGTCATTCTTTGTTGAGCGGGTCATGCCTATGAATCCATGCTTATGTCATTCTTTGTTGAGCGGGTCATGCCTATGAGTCCATGCTTATGTCATTCTTTGTTGAGTGGGTCATGCCTATGAATCCATGCTTATGTCATTCTTTGTTGAGCGGGTCATGCCTATGAATCCATGCTTATGTCATTCTTTGTTGAGTGGGCCATGCCTATGAATCCATTGTCCAATTTTCATGGGAGACCTGAGGTAGCATTCCTACAAACAATGGGAAAATTTGGTAGGACCCTGTTGAAATACCCCTACTCTTTTTTGCTGGGTGTCATAGGATCTTGCACACTCCTCCCGAACTTCCACTAGCTCGGGCAGATACGATCTTGATTTAACAGCCCATCTAAAATGACATCACACTGACAAGTGCAGTAGCTTCTCAATTCATTATACTGCCCTGCAGAGATTGTATCTGAAAATGAACCAGGATACATCAGGTGGCAAAAAAAAAACAACATATCTGATATTCCAGGACCAGATCAAATTGTGCTATCTGAAGAACAACTGACATTGACACTTTTCCTGTGATTCTTCACTTTTGTGCAATTGTCATGGTCCCCTGAGAATCAGTTTCATGCTGGTTAAGTATTTACAAAGATGAGGTGTCCAGATCTCCATAAGATACTTGAGATGTTTTCCTTCCATTTGTTGACATGAAGTGATAATAGCCTTCTCTTCTCTTCTCTTCATGTCCTTGAATCCCTCTTGCCTTTTAACTACTTTTACATAATGTTTTTATTAATTGCTGTTTATTAGTTATGAATCCCATGAGGCATTTTCACATTTTTTGTTGTTTTCCTTTCTTTTCTCATATATTATTTCTCATTTTACATGTGGTAGTGATAGGAAGGAGCCTTTCTTAATGGAATAACGTATAGGGCACAAATAAAGTAATTCTTCTGAAGGTTGCAGAAGCGTTCTTACTTAATTAAGCAATGTTTTATATTGACACTCTAAGTGAATGAAGCACATCTTATTTGTTGTCAATATTTAGGTTTCTGCACTGCACTACATTCCATTATTGTTAATGTATTTTTAAAAATAAATTTCAAATATCTGAGGGTTACTCTCCACATTTACCTCATCTTCTCATTATAACCCTTGTAGCACATCTTTTTCTCATATAAAAATGTGCACTTAATGTTTCATTTCCTTTGAAACTATGCCTGTAAAGATATTACTAAGAAATGGAACTGGAAATGAACCTCTGCAGTACCCAGACAGTAACCCCTTACTTCTTTAGCCCAAGGCCTAGTTTCTCTCTCTCTCTCTCTCTCTCTCTCTCTCTCTCTCTCTCTGCTTCTTATCCAAGCCCATATCTTATCCAGTTATCTACTTGGAGATCCAGCCTAAGTCTAGTTGCATTTGTTTATGGGTTGTCTAAGTGCTACTGTGGAACTTGTTATGATTCTGTCTAGGCAGGTCCCAGCAAAAGCCCTTCTAGTGCAGTTCCAGGTGCCTCATTAGCCCAGGGATCAGATATTGAACTGACTGGCTGTATAGGTTGATGAGTTTAGAGTGCAGTACTCCATTTTATTGGGCTGCATGGAGCTGCTCAATAGGTCTCCTGCCATGGCTCTGCTAGTGGACTTGACGTACAACCAATCCCTATAAAATCAGGAATGCAGCATTATTTTTTCAAACTGCTAAACTACTTCTAATTGAATTGTGTTTTGCTTAATTTGTACTTGGAGAAAAGTCTGCTTTTGAAACAAAGATTAGCTTTATGAGATGAACTAAATGGGTGGTACTCTGCTCATCTCACTAACCTAGAGAACAAAGGAGGTTAAACTGATTAGCTATGTAGTCTTTGTCTTGTGTTTAAACTGCAATACCTTTGTTCTCCATTTAAATGGACTGCACTGTGCAGCTTTGGGGCACAATGTACTCCATAGTTGCAAGACACTAGAACAAACCAGCGATATATAGCTAATGTTCCTATATAATCCACCTGTTACATCAGTCTCCCCACTCTGTATTCTACTTATCCACCTGTTACATCAGTCTTCCCACTCTGTATTCTACTTATCCACCTATTACACCAGTCTTCCCACTCTGTGTTCAACTTATCCACCTATTACACCAGTCTTCCCACTCTGTATTCTACTTATCCACCTGCTACATCAGTCTTCCCACTCTGTATTCTACTTATCCACCTGTTACATCAGTCTCCCCACTCTGTATTGTACTTATCCACCTATTACACCAGTCTTCCCACTCTGTATTCTACTTATCCACCTATTACACCAGTCTTCCCACTCTGTATTCTACTTATCCACCTATTACATAAGTCTTCCCACTCTGTGTTCAACTTATCCACCTATTACACCAGTCTTCCCACTCTGTGTTCAACTTATCCACCTATTACACCAGTCTTCCCACTCTGTGTTCAACTTATCCACCTATTACACCAGTCTTCCCACTCTGTATTTTACTTTTCCATCTATTACATTAGTCTCTCCACTCTATCCTCAACTTATTTGCAATAAATTCTCCCTTTTTGTATGTAAACTGTATAAAGCAGTTAACTTCGGAGTTCCTGTTATTATAACCCCTAGTGCTGGCTATTTATTATGAAAGTTTATAATAATGTTTGCACTTACTGGTTGACTATTAGGCCAAATCTCAGTCCAGGACATTTACCCCTTGTAAGATGTAACTCTCGTGGAGGACACAGAAGACATACTAACTTGTACCCCTTATGCATCCAGCCCTGTAGCACTGCCTATTCTCAGGTGGTGTAGAAACTGCATACTGATCACAGGCAAGAAAGGGTACTTGAAATACATCACATGATCTATGACAGCTGCAACATGGAGGACTCACATGACTTACAAAGATGGCCTGTGAACATCACTCTGCATTACCCACTCATATCTTGAACGCATCAAAACAACGTGTTGAGGACACAAAAAAGTCATTTCCTAAGCCTTCTAGAATTAGGAGAACTAAGTGTCAGCATAACAGTAATGTCAATATATCACCATATCATCACCCCCTCACATATCAATGAGTCATAGGTTCATAGGTTCATAGGTAGGTACTAGGCTATTGGCCCCAGGGCCTATATAAGCCTAGCCAAATGGTACCCTGGCTTTTGCCACCCAAAAAAATTATTTTCCTGTGCCCCTGTCAAGCAGAGCCAAAGAAGTGATCCCCGGGGTGAATTTCCTATCTCCCATCCAATCATCCTGATTTTTCTTGATGAGTGCTAATGAGGAGCTTTGTTTGATATTGATAGGTAGTTTATTCTAGAGTATGGGAAGTCTCTGGGACAGGAATCTATCCCTCCAGCATGTTCTGTTTATTGTGGTGACAAGGTTTAGGTCCCTAGAGCGTGTAGCTCGTAGGGATTGAGATTTCTTTATGTGGAGCATATCCAACAGCTCTAGGTTTGACATTGCTTTGTATGTTAGGCAGAGATTGCCTCTGAGTAGGTGATATGTGACAGAGTAAAGCTGGAGTTTTCTGAGACCGTCTGCATAGGGCATCTGTTTGAGGCTGGTAATCCTCTTTGTGAGGTATTTCTGTGGTCTTTCCAGTTGTTGTAGATGTCTTGTGGGTTACATACCAAAAGGGGCGTTGTACTCTATAATGGGTCTAATGAGTGATGAGTAGAGGGGAACAATGACCTCTTTTTTCCTGGATGAGAAACCTTTTGTGATGAGGTATGCCATGTAGAAGGATTTCTTGACTACTGTGGCAATGTGATTATCAAAGGAGAGACTACTGTACCCCTATGTCCCAAGGTCTCTTATCACACTTTTGGTGTTAAGTAGACTACCGCCTATGTGGTAGTTCATGGGTACAGAGTTTTTACCAAAAGGGATGAAAATGCACTTTTTAGCATTGAGCTTGAGACCATGGCTTTGACACCAGGCATCTGTCTCAGTGAGGCCCTTTTGTAGAATGTCCACATCATTAGGAGTTTTGATTATGGCTCCTAGTTTGCAGTCATCTGTGAACTTTGTTAGCCAAAGACCTTCTGTGTTAGCCTGTACTTCAGAGAAGTAGATACCAAACAGGAGGTGACCTAGGACTGAACCCTGTGGTACTCCACTTGTCACTGGTCTGAAGTTGGATTTAGAGTCTGCTACTTTCACAGTGTGGGTTCTGTCAGTGAACCAGTTGGCAACCCATCTTGTGACATAGGGATTTATAGCTAGTTTAGTGAGTATGTCTATAATTCCAGAGTGGGGGATGGTGTCGAAAGCCTTGGCGAGATCTAGATGGGCTGTGTGAACCACCTTACCCTCATCTACGGCTTTGGTGACCGCTTCAAAGAAATCTATCAGGTTTAGGAGACATGATCTGCCTTTTACAAACCCGAACTGGGTAGGGTCCAGAGTTTGGAGATTACCAGTGTCATTGTTTATAAGTTCCATGATGATACGCTCCATAGCCTTACAGACCAGGCTCATCAGGCTAATGGGGCTGTAGTTCCTGGGGTCCATTGTGGCTCCCCCTTTGTGGAGTGGGATAACCGTTGCTGTGCACCATTCAGTGGGCACAAAGCCTGAGATGAGGCTATGACTGAACATGGTACTTAGGTGGGGAGCCAGTTCATTCTGAAGTTTGTGTAAAATGGAGCCTGGGATGTTGTCAGGTCCCATGGATGCTGTGTTTTTGACTTTAGAGAGTGCAGCTTTTACCTGCGTAGTTTTGATTGCAGGGACTCTGCATTCTTCCTGTATAGATATGGGCTCTTTAGGGGGTGGGGGGTAAAGTTAGCACTGACCCTATCTGCCAGGATGTTGGCAATATCAGTTGGTTCTGTAATTTCCGTGCCGTTGTGCTGTAACTCAGAGCAGATCTGGGTGTTGCCATTGAGATTCTTGACATAGCTATAGAATGCTTTGTGGTTGTTCTTAGAATTAGTGGTGATTTGTTTTTGTAGCTAGCTTTGGAGGATCTTATAAGGGATCTCAGCTTCTTACTGAGGCTGACCAGGGAGCTCCTCCACTCATGGGATTTTACTCTCTTTTGCAACAGTTTCTTCCTTCTGTTGTACAGTTTGTTTATGGCAGGGGTCCACCAGATTGGCTTTCTTTTTTGGAGGATAGCGTCTTGGTTCTGTTTGGTATAGCACGATCCATGCACTCGTGTAAGTGCTTATAGAGTGCATTCATGTAGGATTCAGCAGTTGTAACTGTATTGTCCATCTGCATGGGTATCATGAAGTTCACCACTTCTGTCTTAAAAAGCATGAAGCTGGCTTTGGAGAAATGTTTTACCATTGTTTCCTTAATGGGGGGGTTGGGGTGGGATGTGGATATCAAGGGTGATTAGCTTATGGTCGGATTGGACCAACGAGGAGTTGACTTCAGGTGTGGAACACCGGTCACTCATGTTGGTAATGACTAGGTCTAGGATATTGTTGCCTCTGGTGGGGGAGTGGATAAGTTGATCCAGGGCATTGGAGTTTATGAATTCCAGAAAGCATTGAGCTAAGGAGTTAGTACACGAGTAGTTTTCCCAGTTAATGGTGGGGTAGTTGAAGTCGCCCATTATTAGGGTGTTTGGTTGAACCCTAATATTTTCCAGTACATCAAGAAAAGAGGAGTGGGAATACTAGGGCATGTTTGGGGATCTGTAGCAAGCTACAATTTGGATTGCAGTTTTTCCCAGAGTTAGTTGAGCTTGGATAACCTCAGATGCATTATGCTGGGCAACTAGCCTGGAGCTGTGGATATCCTTAATTAATATGGATACACCTCCGCCTTTGGTGTTTTGGTCCAGGTTACATGGCTGAAAAGTGTAGTATGAGTTATAGCCTGGTAGAGCAGGGATGCTCTCTGGAGCCTTGAACCAGGTCTCAGTCACTGCACAGATATCGATGTTCTCCATTTTAAGAAGTGCCTCGAGTGAGTGCATTTTGAGATTTATACTTCTAGCATTGAGTAGCATTACTCTCAGTTTTTGCTTGCCTGTTCCTGTTACGGTGGTGAATTTGTTATTTGAACCTTGCCTAAAAAGGCACTTCAGGGGCAGCAAGAGCCTTAGCCAGTATCCGGAATCCCAGGGGCAGCAGGTACAGGCCATCTCTGGTAAAGCATAGTGGTCTGTCGACCATGTCAGGCCAAGCAGACAGATACTGGATCCCCTTAGAATGACACCAGAAGCTTAGCCAATTGTTGAACTCAATCATTTTGTCCTTGTACTGCGGTATCATTCTGGGCGATAGCAGAATGCTACTCAGGGCTAGGGTCATATCTGCCTGAGCTACAAGATCGGAAAGCTCTTCCATGTCTCTTTTCATGTAGTCCAGTGAGGTACATCTCGGCTCATTCACACCAACATGGACAATGACAGAGTCATATTTGTACTTGTTGTTTAGTGACCTGAGTGTGTGGGTTATGTGGCGGATCCTGGCACCTGACAGGCAGCTGACAGTAACCTTCTCCTTGTTTAGCCTGGTGAGTGGGACGTCGGTGTGCCTGACTATAGAGTCACCTATGACTAGTGTGTTGGGTATGTTGTTTTGCCTTATTGGCTGTAGTTGAGTGGCACACTGAGTCTGTGGGCTATGTGTCATTTGGGTTGTGTTGGGGGATGGAGGTTGCTTGCATTTCTGCTTTGGAGGTCTCTGCTGCTGAGACAGATTATTATTGAGAACCTCCACAAATGTTTTTGTGTTACTATGTGTGGATTTTGGTGGTATAGATTTTGTGAGACTATGTGATGAGTGTGATATGGTGCAAATGTTTACCTTCTCCTCATGACTGTCATGTTCAGTCTTGGTTGGAGAGAGCTTTACCTCCAGTTTGGCAAGATAAGTGCATCTCTCACAGGTTGTAGTGTTGGGTGGTAGGAGGAGAGGGTTGTCAGTGTACATGAGGCAATTTCTACATTGTTTCAAAATGCCCAGATTAATCAGATAGACAGGAGAGAACACTGGGAGCTGACCCTTGGACATGCCTGAATAAAAAACTACTTTCCTCTAGATAAGTGAGGAAAGTGAGTACAAGAGCTGTTTTTCTCTAAGCAAGTCAGAAAAGTAAGTACCAAAACTGTTTTCCTCTAGGTAATGAGGAAGGTTGAGTGCCATAGTAATTAGTAGCTTATTTAGTGCTTACAAGTTCTGAACAAGTGCTGAGCACGAATAAGCAAATTTAAGTGCTAAAACTAAGAATCTGTATCTACACTAGATGAGTTACAAGACAGAAACAAGTGCAAATGCAGGCTTTCAAATCAGAAAGTTGAGAGAGATGGAATTGCCCAAACGGCCAATAACTACAATTTCTGGGCCAGAACCACTCCTTATGTGATAGATAGGTTACCTAGTGTTTACCACTCCCACTGATAAGCTAGAAGGCTTCCCTCCAACACAGAAAGGTTTGGGGGGCTCGGAAGCTTACATACAGTCCTGGATACAGCAAATCTGTATCTGGAACACTAGCTACAGGAAAGGTAGGAAACAGGCTTACCGTTTTTTTTTTTTTTTTTTACAGAAAAGTAGCAAAAACAGTAGTAAAAACAATTCACATGCAGTGCAAGCTAGCACACTTGAGTATGTAGCAATATTAGACCAAACACAGTTTAAAAAAATGGAATTAAATTAAAAAGGACTAAAAGCAAGTGCAGAAAGAGTTTGTTAGGTAGAATGTGGTAAAGAGATGGGACTGGGGGAGTGTCCCAGATCAAATCTACAGTGGGGCGGGCAACTGCAAAAGCCACCAAATTTAAATTACAAGCCAAAAATGGGGAGGGTGGTGATTTAGATTGCTTAATAAGCATCCTGGGATGTTATCTGGTCCCATTGAGGCCGTGCTTTTGACCTTGGCGAACACAGATAAGACCTGATCTCTAGAGATACTAGGCAGCAGACAGGTGTCAGGTGCTTTGGAGATTGGCCAGTGGAGCCAGGGAGGTGAAGTTTGTGCCAAATCTGTCAGCGAGCAGGTTGGCAATTTCCTCTGGTGCAGTATGCGTGGTACTATCTATTACCAGTTCTGTACAAAGCTGGACATTCCCTTTTAGATTTTGGACATAATTAAAGCATGCCTTATGATTATCCTTAGTTAGGGATGCTATTTTACCTTTGTACTTAGCTTTAGAGGATTTCACGCCATTACTGATTTGCTTGTTCAAGCTGAGGAGAAAATTCTTCCTCTGCTGAGTCAGTTCTCTCTTATTCTTAGACATCAGTTATATAACCTGTTTATACTTGCGGTCCACCAGGGTGGCTTGTTTTTACTGGAGGACCTGGTTTTGATCCTGTCAGGTACAGTGGAGTCTATACTGCTGCTTAAGTGTTTATACAGGGCATCAGAGTACACCTCTACTTAGGAGTCATTGTTGTCTGTAACTGAGGGGGGAGTATAAAACTTTTTATGTGATCGCTTAGTAGTCTGAAGTTAGCTTTGGAAAAGTTTTTCAGTTTCTTTGTTCTTGTGGGAGTGTCAGGTCCAATAGGTACTTCAAACAAGACGGTTTTAAGGTCTGATCTTACCGGGGAAAGCATCACACAGGAGGGAGTGCAGGAATTCCCCATGTTGGTGAGTACTGTGTCTAGGACATTTGAGCCCCTTGTGGGGGGGTGCAAGCTATCTGTTTCAGAACATATGAATTAACAAAGTCCAGGAACCTCTGGGCAAGCATGTTTGCAGTCGTATATGTCACCCAATAATTAATGCAAGGATAGTTGAAATCACACATGACTAAAGTGTTGGGCTATATGGAGAGTGATTCCTGTAAGTCTAGGTAGGCAGTGTGCTTTTCTTGGTTTATGGTGGGGGACCTATAGCTAGCAATGATGTGGTAGGGTGTTTTGCCTATAGTTAATTGGATATGGAGTAGTTTGAGGAGAGTCACACTGTTTGACCAGTCTCAAGGTGTACTTGGCTTTAATGAAGATAGATACCCCTCCACCTTTGGTTCTTTCACACTCATTTTGAGGTCTGAACGTGCAGAAGGCATTGTATCCTTGTATAGCTGGGGTGATCTTCAGGGCCTTGAATCATATTTCAGTGACTACACAGATGTCAGCATCTTCCAAAGTGAGGATTGCTTCCAGGGATTACAGCTTCATGTTACACTTCTAGCATTAAGCAGCAGAAGCTTGAGTTTGCCTCGAGTTGATTTTGTTGTTTTGACCTTGCCTAAAAATGGCACTATGGGGTAGGCAAGTGAAGCTAAGCCAATTGTTGAAGTCATTCATTTTTTGTTTATAATGCGGCATCATCCTGGGAGAAGGTAGAATTGCTGCTTAGGGCTAGGGTCATACCTACCTTGGACACAGTCTGAGAATTCAGTCATGTCTCTCTTCATATAGTCCAGAGAGGTGCATTTCAAGTAATTCACTCCAACATGAACTATGGCCGAGTCATAATATTACTTGTTGTTGAGTGATTTGAGTTCATGGGTGATCTGACAGATCCAGGCACCTGACAGGCAGCTGAATGTGAGCTTCTCCTTGTCCAGCCTGATGAGGAGAATATCTGCGTGTCTCACTAAGGAGTCACCTACAACCAGGGCATTTGGTTTAGAGGTATTTTGTCATAGGGGCTTATTTGTTGATATGTTATTATGTGTAGTTGTTTCTATTTGCATAACAGTGTGTGCACTTTGTTTACATTTGCAACGTCTATGCACTTTTGGTAGACCTCTAGTGAGCACCTCCATGTTGTGGGTCTATGTGTCATGTCTTTAGTTTGTGTGAGAGGTGAAGGGTGTGTACTGACAACTTGTTTGGCATCTAGTTTGTTGTTACATGAGAGAAGTGATTCCAGTTTCAAAGTGTACTTACATCTCTCACATAGGATATTTGTTTGCTGTAGGAGTAAATGTTTGCAGTAAACATGAGGCAATTACTACATTGTGCCAGTATTCCCATGTCAATCAGTTTGGCTGAAGTAAATATGGGAAACTGTCCTTCCATTATAGCAGGTTTTTACCATATGAGCTATTAGGGAAAGAAGTGGACTAGATTGACCAGTTTTTGTGCCAGGACTATCAAGGGTTGTTAAATTGAGGGCTGTGGATGTGGCAACGGTGCTCAGTGCACAACTAAGTTGCCTTTATTGTAACAGAGAACTTTGTGAGGATTCCATTACCAGTTGTCTTGGGAAAAATTGTGTTTCAAGGCATTTGCATCTATACAGGGGGCACCACTAACCCCCATTGCATGAGGCGCAGTGACAAAAAAATACAAGGCTTAAGTACAGATGAAATTAAACAGCTTTAAGGTAATCTACCAGTAGGAAAGTTCACAATGAACCTTTCTCCAGCAATCCCCAGCTCAGAAAGGCTGGACCCACACTCTTTTGCCACAAGGGTGCAGGGATGTGTTAGTGCTCGAGTGTAACAAAAACAGGCTGCATTCAACAGATCTGAATCTAGACTATGTTATCTAGGCTGAAAATACAGTTGAAACCAAGTGCAGAAAACTATGCATTCACAACAGTAAAAGAGCAGAAAAATGCAGTGAACAGATACAATGCAGTTTAAAACGTGCAATAGAGACACAAAATATGCTTATTTTCTTGATGCAGAAATCGCAGGTGTTTCCCAAACCTAAACAGACCAGGTTACCTCCCAGTATACTAGATGGAAAATCCACTGACCTCTTGATGTAAAAACAAGTGCTTCTTAAATTATAAGAATGGACTTTGTCCAACAACTAGCTAGAGAATTAATTCAGATCAAATAGACCAGTAAAGCAAACAATGAGACACAAGATGCATTTAGGTTCATCGGTTCATTTTTTCAATAAAGCACAAGGAGGGACAAATAAATGATCCAATATTATCAACAGCAGTGTAGAAAGAGAGGAGCTTATTAAGCTCAATTTACAGTAGGGGTAGGCAGCTTAAAATCACCAGGTTTCAAAAGCACATCAACAAGGGGGAAGATGGGTGGGAAATACTAGCAATTACCAGCAGTACTTTAGTTTATGTAAGCTTGAAATCTTTTCAGCAAAGACAAAGGAAAGAACTTCACTGTGTACATGGTCGGATGGATTGCAAACTGTCTGAAAGATAGAACTCATATAACTAGGGTAGTGAGTGCCTGTTTAGAAAGTAAGAAACAAACTAGCAGAATGCCCAAAGGCTCAGTGCTGGGATCACTCTTTTTTAGCATATATTTTTCCTAATTTCCAGGTCTAATTCTAACCAAATTTGCAGATGACTGTAAACAGTATAGCTTGCTGTCCCTCACATATAAAATCGCTAAACCAAGAACTAATCCTTACAAAGAAATTTTGTACAGAAAAAGGACTTAAAATGAATTCAAAAACATGCAGTAGTGCCACATTGCTAAATACGCCATGTCAACAATTTATAGTATAGGCAGTACTCTACTCAAAATGAACAGAGGGGATCAGAGACCCCCCTTTGTCTGACAATTAATTCCCCTTCAACCATCATGAGACAATAGTTCACAAGAAATCCATCTGTCTAGCTGAACTAATTTATAAAGGCATCTTATCCAGGTCAAAAGAAGTTATCATTTCTCTTTACTCAACCATAATTAGACAATTTATAGAGTACAGTCTTCATTTCAGCACATACCTAGACAGAAACATCATACAGCTAGAAAGGCCCCAAAGGTTCTTAATTAAAAAGATTATTAGTCTAAAAACCTTTGGCTACCTAGACATGTTTGAAGTCCTAACCCTACTTTCTGTCTGTTATATACTCCTGCTAAAAGACTTGTGTCTTGTAGTCATGTCATTAGATACCCTAATTTCCTGGATTTCTTGTACCTCCATAAGACCTACAGAACAGCAAACACTCAAACTAAGGATATAATACTCCAACAACACATGAATAAAAAATGTTGGAGGGGCAGAGTTTTACCCAGTGGTTACCCTGTCTCTGGAACAAATTGCATTTACTTGTTAAGCAGAGTGACACCCTCATACCTTTCAAGACAAACCTGAATAATTGGATGGACATCTACAAATTCATCTCTGTCTTGTCATATTTTGCCCTCCTTGAATCAAGGCATGCAAATTGAGGATGGGTATCAATATGGAGTGAATGGTCTCCTGACTTATTTGCCTTGTAATTCTTATGATTATCATCTTCTATACAGATGGTGAAAGACTCCATAATTTTTTTTTTCTGGCACGACTTTCCTTACATGGATTGTGTTGCCCTGAGTCCTGTTTACTCTGCTGGCCTGAAGATAATCTACTGGCCTTTCCTTTGTACAAATGTCATAGTTCATGTAATGAGAGCCTGTAACTCTGCCCGACTCGTGTAAAGAAGAATCATGTTAACTTTCAGGCCTCTGTCAATTTATGATACTCAGTGTGTTTAAAACTGTTAACAGTTCAATTCATGTTGTGTTGAGTTACCAGAATGGATTAAACATTTAAACAAAATTATTTACCAAAAATGAGAATTTGATAATTTCATCTCTGAATTACATACTAGCTAAAGATACTTATAACTTAAATGACAAATTCTGGAATTTCTTCACTAAAGAGTATCATATAGCTTTAAATGAACAAAATAAAATGCAAATTCTTTCATCTATTAAAAATACATCTTGTAGTTTGTATTGGAGTTTATTTACTTGGAAATTGTTGTTTAGAGCTTTTTGACTCATATAAGAGTAGCCAAGATGAGAAAAAAAGTTTATTTGAGTGTTGAAAATGTAAAAATAAAATACATTAAAACTAACCGATTGCACATATTGTATGACTGCTTTATGGTTTATAAAGTTTAGGAAAGGTACAAGATTTTTTCAAAACTTTAAGGAATTATGCCTTAATTTTAACAAAAGGCAGAGTTTTGTTTAATATACAGAAAAAAAAAATAAAAAAAAAAACTTTTCTTATCAAACTTTGACAATTCTTGCTGTAGACATAAAACCTAATAAATCAAATTGGAAGAACCCTACAGTATCAAAATTTGAAGATTTTCTTATCCTTTTTAAAATCACGGCAACCAAAGAAACAGCAGTAAAAGAAAATAGGCTTTACCCTACAAACACAATTACAATCCTTGGTTGAAATGATTAGCTCTCATTGAAAAATGTTCCTCTTAAATATAATTAATATAATTCATCTTTATCATTTTTATGTATGTCTTGTGTTAATTATTAATAATTTGGACGCAGGCATTTTGTATATAATGCAAATAATTGCATTGTTATTTCATTTTAAAACAAAATGTTTCAAATTGTTTACTTATTCTGTTTCAAGTCTTGAAACATTTTGTTATCATTTTAAAAGTTTACTAAAATATTTTAAGAAAACTTTCTTCAGTTCTCCAAAAGTTGTGAATAGAGTATTTGCAGGCCTGCTATAACATTGTTCCCTTTTTGATTCAGAAGTCCTTTTAAAACCCTGTTGTACATAAAACTAATCATATTAATCAACTTTTTCTGAGTATTTTTAATTTTCATTTGTAAACAGCGAATAAAAATTCACAGTTCAGTTTTTTGAGTTCACTTCAACATCAAGGAGTCCACAGAAAATTCGGCAAAAAAAATTAATGTGGTTCTCTGTGATATTCCACTGAAGTACCACACAGAGTCAAACCAACTATAAACATCACAAAACATTCTCACTGAAACACAAGACAGCACTGTAGTTTCGCTTTGAATTATATAAAATGCTTTCAATGTACAGAGCAGTTGGAATCTGGACAAGAATTTCTCAAATTTCTCATAAGTATATGTAGATTAACTTAGTTAAGGAAGCAAGTGATACTGTTTTAACTTGGGTTAGCATGACCATCACTTTCATACTATGCCACTGTAACCAACTCACTTTCCTGGTGGGTAGTCGTGAATCACACCTGGAAACATATTTGGCATCCACTCATGACTGAGTACAACTAAAGCAAACACGGAAATATACAGACATATACAGACATTATTCCTGTCATGGTGTATGGATGCTGTATGTTTTTCATGTTTTCTTTTGTTAATTAAGTCATTCATTCATTTATTCATTTTATAAAGTTGTTTATATTTGTTAAGCAGGCTAATCACTGATCTAAGAGGAGTTTCAGCCATAGCTAGAGTAATATGTTGTCAATACATTCACCATGAGTGTGAAGAGAGGATACAGATATTCAGGTATGTCAGTTACTAGTGTGGAAACAACCCGGTAGAACATTGAACCCGGTAGAACATTGAACTCCCAAAAGGAGAGACCCCTCCCCCCCAAAAGGAGAGATATCTATACCAAGCGATTGCAGCCCCCCAAACATCTCCAACGCCCAAGTGAGAACTGCTCTCTCCAAAGCAAAAAACACAGCATCCATGGGACCTGATGGTGTCCCCGGCTGTGTGCTCCACGAACTCAACGAGGAATTAAACCCACAGCTAGGACAGCTGTTTAATCATAGTCTTACCTCTGGATACGTACCCAGGGAGTGGCGCACTGCAACTGTGGTCCCACTTCACAAAGGCCTCCACCGACCCTGGAAATTACCGGCCCATTAGCTTGACAAGCCTTATCTGCAAAGCCATGGAGAGGATCATAATGGACCTCATAAATAAAGACATAGGAATTTGCAGACTTTGGATCCATCCCAGTTTGGCTTTGTCAAAGGCAGATCATGCCTTCTAAACTTGGTTGACTTTTCAAACAGTCACCAAAGCCATTGATGAGGGAAAGGCAGTCCATACAGCCTACCTCGATCTGGCGAAGGCCTTTGATACAATACCCCACTCGGGTATCATTGAAAACTCATCAGCTTAAATGTTAACCCATACATCACAAGATGGGTTGCAAACTGGCTGAGTGACAGAACCCACAGGGTCAGAGTTGCTGGCGCCATGTCAGACTCAAAGCCTGTCACAAGTGGTGTACCACAGGGCTCAGTCCTGGGCCCACTCTTGTTTGGCATCTACTTTTCAAGTACAAGCAAACACAGGAGGGTTATGGCTGACAAAGTTTGCAGATGACTGCAAACTGGCCATAGTAGAAAACACATCTGACACAGATATCCTTCAGAAGGGTCTCACAGAAACGGATAACTGGTGCCAGAGCCATGGCCTAAAGTTAAATGCCAAAAATGCATAGTCATACCCTTCGAAAAACAAGGTTACCCCTAGCTACCAAATAGGTGGCAATCCACTGAGCACAGAAGAAGTTATCAGGGACCTGGGGACCCAGGTTGATAGTAGTCTGTCATTCGACACCCATGTAGCTAAAGTAGTTAGGAAGACCTTCTACATTGCCCACCTTATCATGAAGGGATTCTCATCTAGATCAAGGGAGGTCATCGTCTCCCTATACTCATCACTCATCAGACCAATGATTGAGTACAATGCCCCATTCGAATGTATCTGACCCGACACTTGCAGCAGCTGGAGAGGCCACAAAAGTTCCTCACCAAAAGGATAAAGGGTCTCAAACATCTGTCCTATGCTGCCCGACTGAAAGAACTCCAGCTCTATTCAGTCGCTACCGCTTGCTCAGAGGTGACCTTTGCCTAACATACAAGGCCATGTCAAACCCAGATTTGATGAATATGCTTCACCTCAAAAATCTAGATCCGTCAGAGTCACAAGGGAGACTTAAACCTCGACACGGCTATTAATAGGACGTGCTGGAGGATAGATTCATCACCCAAAGACTCTATGCTGTGGAATAAAATCCGCATATGTGAGGCAGAGCACCTCGCTGGCCTTGTTCAAGAGAAATCTTGACCAATGGATGGGAGATCGCAGATATACCCCAGGGATTACCTCAGTGTCACTGCTCAACAGAAGCACAGCAAAATAATGGGTATAGTTCCCCATACTAAAGGGGTGGCGTAAGCCACAAAACTATGGGCTAGGCTTGTAAATGCCCTCGGGCAGATAGCCTAGTATGAACCTATGAACCTATGAACCTATATTCATACTTACAATAATTCATACAAGATAAAGCATATGACCAAAATGCAATACAGGAAGAATGACAGAAAGGCAAATAATGGAAAGACACTAGTTTCCAGGAAAAAGGATATGAAAAATCATATAATAGAATGGCTGAAATAGATGTACTTGGACAAAGCAAAGAGTTGCTGTATTAGTTGTGTGCAAAACTGTTTAATCAAAAGACACTTGGGGACACTGGGAACAAGTACCATGATTAAACATCTAAAAAGGATAAATAGTCACTTCTGCAGAGTTAACTTTGTGATTATCAAATGTAAATATGTTGTTCAATATTCTACAATCAAAATGAGATCTCAGATTGTACTGGGAGAAATTGATAGTTTTGGTGTAATGACAGAAGTTTACAGTTTCTGTATCTGTACAAAATATCAAATAATAAACAGCATTTGAATTTTGACAGTTATTCATTCCCTGCTGTCAAATATCTAACAGCTGGCTTAGCTGTAAATCTTCATGGTAAATGTTGCTTGATGTTTATGTGTTTTTTTTGAGAGTGTGTGTGTGTGTGTTTGTGTGTAGTGTATATGTGTTTGTGTATGTATGTGTGCATGCATGTATCTATGTGTGTGTGTGTGTGTGTGTGTGTGTGTGTGTGTTTGCATGTTATGTATGCTTGTGTTTGTGTTTTTGTACCTGTCTGTGTGTGTGTATTTGCTTGTTATGTATGCTTGTGTTTGTGTGTATCTGTGTATACATACATATGCATTTGCACTTGTGTGTGTGTGTGTGTGTGTGTGTGTGTGTGTGTGGTGCATGCATGTGTTTGTGTATGTATGTATGTATGTATACATGCATGTCTCTGTATGTGTGTGTGTGTGTGTGTTTATGGATGCATTTGTACCTGTGTTTGTGTGTATGTGTTTATGGTATGCATGTGTTTGCGTGTGTATGTATGTATGCATGCATGTGTCTATGCATGTGTGTGTGTTTGTGTGTGTGTGTGTTTGCATGTTATATATGCTTGTGTTTGTGTTTTTGTATCTATGTGTGTGAGTGTGTGTGTGTGTGTGTGTGTGTGTGTGTGTGTGTGTGTGTGTGTTTGCATGTTATG
>NC_056729.1:1710853359-1710918359 GCF_019279795.1 Protopterus annectens | reverse complement strand
AACCAGACCCTCCAAAGATTGCTCCAGTGGTAGTACCATAGACTGGATCTTAGTCTCTCACCCTCATTATTTCTCTAACAGTGGCATACTTCCTGACTCCGTCAGTGACCACCTCCCCACTTTTGCTTGCCACCTTCCTTTCCCCTTACAGTTATCTCATAACTATATCTCCACTCGCTACCTAAAATACTTCAATCCCAATACCTTTTCTAACTCCCTAAAGTCAATAAACTGGAGCCCTGTAACATCTTTACCCCTAGAAAATGCTGTTACTTAGGGACGGCTCATGCTATTGGACTGCAGGACTGCAACCCCCCAAGCTGAAAATGAAAAATAAAAAAAAGACTCCCGGAATGGAAAAAAAAGTCTCCCAGAATGGACTCCATGCATGTGTACAAGCATTCCCAGAACTGCACACACATGTGCGCAGAATCCAGACTGGTTTCAGAGCAGGCAGGATCAGTCAGGATTAGGCAGCAGACTACAGAATTGCCCAGAAGTCTATGCGGTTACAACCACATAGGCTGGAAGGGGACCAGACTGCAACATCTGCAGGCTGGATATCCAACTTGCTCTCACAGGAATATTTTCCTTTCTCATCGCGGGATTACAAAGTATGGGATCTTCAATGGAGCTGGGACTTATTTCTTTAATGGAGATAGCCCTCAGCAGGATTACGAAGCAGGGGATCTTCAATGGAGCTGGAGCTTATTTCTTCAATGGAGATAGCCATCAGCTAAGTTTATTTCAGTGTGTGTGTGTGTGTGTGTGTGTGTGTGTGTGTGTGTGTGTGTGTGTGTGTGTGTGTAATGCCGCAGATAAATATACCTGGTGGCTAGAGAGACTCAGGCAACAGTAGTGGTTAGAGAATAACTCAGACTCAAACCCTATACCTTAGATGCAGGTAGCAAGAGCCTCAATTCCCTACCCACCATCACTTGTGAAAATTGCTCAAATTTTTGCCTCATATTTTTGTTCTGTTTTGGTCCTCATAAAAATCTGTGGTTTTCTGGATTTAATACACTAAATAATTATAGGCATTTGAATTTCAGATTTCATATTCTTCAGAAAGTACACAGTAATACTAAACCTTTTATTCTAGCAATTTCCTAAGTTTCAAAAAAATGAATGAAAGGCAAACCAGTAAAATTAAACCCCAGCAGGACAGAAGATCCGCAAACAATGTTTACTGAGTGCTTCCATTTGGTATAATACAAAACTTCATCAGAATATCTAGTAGAAAAACAAACAGACAACTGACTCAACAAAATTTATATGTATATACATATCCCATCATGCACAAGTTAATCAAACAACAATTATGCCTATCCTTCCTACTTAAAGGAATATTATCAAAATTAGTAAATAAATACCTATAAATATAGATAATACATTTGATAAAACATAAAAAGGCTTAAAACTTCATAAAATCCTATCTAAAGTAAAACATATATATATATATATATATATATATATATATATATATATATATATATATAAACACATTTCTAGCATACATTTAAATGATCAAATAAATAAACAAATAACTACATGAAGCCATCAGCTTTTAACCTAAGAATAGAAACAATTGATACATTCTTATTAGCCCTGGTTGTTGGGTGACATTAGTTCTCAATTGCCACCTCAACTCTAATAATTCTAAAAAATCATTTTTAGGACCCCCTCTGTCATTCAAAAACACCTGTTCCAAAATGGTAAAACTAAAATAATGCCCTTCATTTTCCATGATATGTGAGGTAAGGGTGTTTTTTGCATCCTTCTTTTTAATGTCATAATAATGCTGATATATTCTCGTTCTTAGTGCATTAATAGTTTTACCTATATAGAAACGTTTACAAAAGTTACACAGGGCACGATACACCACACCTTTTGTACTACAGGAAAACCTCTGTTTATAGAAACATTTTCCATAATTAGGTATTGAGACACTAGTCCCTTCTAAAATGTATTTACATTGCAAACAAAAACCACATTTTGACATTTTTCATATCTCCAAACACCCTCTAGTATTCTTCTCCAACAAGTTTTTGAAACGCAAATCCTTTTTATAAACTATCTTAGGATTAAAACCCATCAGCTCATTAAATTTAGGATCAATATTAAATATATTCCAATTTTGTTGCAAGATTTCACAAATATCATTAATTTTTTTATTATAACTAAAGACACCTGTAACAGAAAAACTAGTGTTACGTTCTTTATCATTCTCTTTGTTACCCATATCGAATGAAGTACCTTTCCCCAGTAGAGGTGATAAAATACCTCTCTGCCTCTTTTTAACCACTTCTTGTAGTAAAGGATGTAAAAAATCATAGGGATAGTTCCTATGTAAAAGCATATCTTCTAATATCTGAATTTCATGAAGAAAATCATCCCAGTCTGACACCATTCATGCAAGACGTACCGCTTGCCCTTTTACTAAGGCCCTTTTTTGATGTATTGGATGAAAGCTGTTGTAATGAAGTAAAGTATTAGAATAGGTTGGCTTTCTATATAATGTTGTCTTGAAGACCTGATCTTCTCTCACCTTTGAAATAGTGATATCTAAATAATTAATAGCCTCTTTATTAAGACTGTGTGTAAAATCAAGGAAGTCTGTACTTTCTTTCAAAAAGGACAAAAAGTGTTGTTATTCTTCCTCACTATTGTCCCAGAATATAAGAACATCATCAAGGTACCTGCAATAATACTTCCAGTACCCCGAAAAAGTACTAGTAAACACAAACTCCCTTTCCCAGAAAGCTAAGACAATATTTGCAAAAATGGGAGCACAAATGGCTCGCATTGCTACTCCCTTTACTTGTTTAAATAATTGTCCCTCAAAAACAAGGACATTTGTATCTGTTACAGGTGTCTTTAGTTATAATAAAAAAATTTTATAATATTTGTGAAATCTTGCAACAAAATTGGAATATATTTAATATCGATCCTGAATTTAATGAGCTGATGGGTTTTAATCCTAAGATAGTTTATAAAAAGGATTTGTGTTTCAAAAACTTGTTGGAGAAGAATACTAGAGGGTGTTTGGAGATATGAAAAATGTCGAAATGTGGTTTTTGTTTGCAATGTAAATACATTTTAGAAGGGACTAGTGTCTCAATACCTAATTATGGAAAATGTTTCTATAAACAGAGGTTTTCCTGTAGTACAAAAGGTGTGGTGTATCGTGCCCTGTGTAACTTTTGTAAACGTTTCTATATAGGTAAAACTATTAATGCACTAAGAACGAGAATATATCAGTATTACTATGACATTAAAAAGAAGGATGCAAAAAACACCCTTACCTCACATATCATGGAAAATGAAGGGCATTATTTTAGTTTTACCATTTTGGAACAGGTGTTTTTGAACGACAGAGGGGGTCCTAAAAATGATTTTTTAGAATTATTAGAGTTGAGGTGGCAATTGAGAACTAATGCCACCCAACAACCAGGGCTAATAAGAATGTATCAATTGTTTCTATTCTTAGGTTAAAAGCTGATGGCTTCATGTAGTTATTTGTTTATTTATTTAATCATTTAAATGTATGTTAGAAATGTGTGTATATATATATATATATATATATATATATATATATATATATATATATACATACATATGTTTTAGTTTAGATAGGATTTTATGAAGTTTTAAGCCTTTTTATGTTTTATCAAATGTATTATCTATATTTATAGGTATTTATTTACTAATTTTGATAATATTCCTTTAAGTAGGAAGGATAGGCATAGTTGTTGTTTGATTAACTTGTGCATGATGGGATATATATATATATATATATATATATATATATATATATATATATATATATATATATATATATATACATTTTATTGAGTCAGTTGTCTGTTTGCTTTTCTATAGATATTCTGATGAAGTTTTGTATTATACCAAATGAAAATGCTCAATAAATATCTTTTGTGGATCTTCTGTCCTGCTGGGGTTTAATTTTCAAAGTTTATAAGATCTATATTTGAAATTTGTCCTTATTTTAGGGGCTGTATTCCCCCATTATTGGCTTTGTCCAGGTGTTTTGTGCTAAGAAGTTGAGATGCATGGTGAGAACTGAATTCACTAAATGATAGCCATTTAAGTTTCAGTCTCCCCATGTTTTATAAAACAGTTGATTTGGCATAGTGGTATGTTGCTTTGACTGTAGTATACATTGTCCTGGGTTTAAGACTTGGCAGTGAAATGCACGGTGGTAAACAGCATTTTATTCTAGCATCTTTCCAAGATTATACAAGCAATGTTTAAAATGTGTCCTTGGTTTTTGAGCTTTGGCTTTTTCACAATTTCCTGTGCTGTAAAGTTGAGAGATACAGTTAAATGTTGAATGGATTTTACAAGGAGCTGAGAGCTACAGGGGGAGAGAAGCTTAGTTCTGCTTATTCAGAGTCTGCTTGCATTGTTAATAGCACAACAGGTAGTGTACTTGCTCTTGATCCAGAAGACTGTGGGTTCTACTCCTACGGTATGTAGATACATTGCTGATACTGTACTGTGTTGTACTTTTAAAGGGGGTGGATGCTGTAGTTCTGAGAATGTCCTCTTTGGCAGAGATACCTAGTAACAATGAACCTGTTATCAGTTTGCCATCCATTCCCTATTGTAATATTACTAGCTTATCATTTTTTAATGTAACATAGGCAATTTATTCCTCAAGGCCAACGGGCACTTTATTTGTAGATGAAACAATGAAATATAAAGTTGTTTGCTAGCAGCAACCTCTTCATTAGTTACAGATCTCTTTAATGTGGAATTGTTTAGATGACATTTACTTCCATGGAGATTGGGCATATTTACTGATACTGATGGATTGTAGAAGTTTGAGTAGGCTTTTATGATGGAAATATTCTGAATTGGGCAGTTTTGTCATTATTGGTGCATGCATTTTGTTTCATTGCTTACTGGAAAATATTCAAAACAATAAATTTAAAACACCCTCTAAAAACTGTACTGTATTGTACAAGGAATATAATTTAATACAATCAGGAAGGTATATCAAAGAACACATGTATGTTTCCTGTGCAAGAGGCCTATGATTTTAAAACAAAGTTAATCTTTATCTGCCACTAGCCAGATGTATTTTCTTTGAATGTAGGTTTCAATGCTGTTTCAATGAATGTGAGTTTCAAGGGCAGAGAAGTTTTAATGCTAAGTCTATTTTCATTGTGAGACTGCATTGCTTTGTTTAGCAGATGTCTATTAGTGTTTTTGCTGTAAAATGTAAAATAAAACTTTTAAATGAAAACTAAATCATCGTAGAAGTAAAGAAGTATGCACATTACAGTGTTTATGGTAAATGGGGCGAAATAGCCAAATAATGGGACATTGGAATGGCTTACAGGGTGTTATAGTATGGGGATCTCAAGCAATTTTGGGACACCAGGTTACAGAAATCTTCTCTGAGCACATGTGTGAACAATCTTTTATGTGAATGCCAGTGACTGAAAACATGAATACAAAAGCTGCATGGAATACCTGGCTAAAAGGACATCAGCCAAGATAATATAGTGCTTAGGAATAATTCCTCTCTTTATCAAGGCATAATTATTAATATAAATAAATAGTTATACTGAAAATAATTCCTCTAATAATCAAATGTCAGACAACAGATGCAAACTAGCTATAAGACTTCACAGTGTTTTTTAGAATTGTTAGCTCAGCTACTGACACAGGCAAAAATAGAGTGGAAACGTCACAGCAGCCTGAAACAAGGGTCACACACTGACACACACTGATGTATTATAACAGCAGGAATGGCTCTTCTATTAGAAGTTGTATAAAACATGTATTAATGAGTACTTTTCTATTTCTATCAAACATTCCTAAATTATATGTGAAAAGAATGCAAATAATGTAAAATACATGATTTGTAAAATGTACATATATGCCATTAATATCAAAGAATCAGGAAATGTATATTGTTATATTTCACATATTATCCATAGAATGAATGACAGGAGCAGATGTTGTGCCTTGCATATACATGCTGCAAAGCTGCGGACTTTATATAAAGGTTTTATTAAGCTTTTGTATTGCACTACTTTGTGAGTTGCAAACTTTTATTAGTTCTGAATTATTCAACAACAGTAATAATGTAAATATGAACTGCAGCTGTAACAATAATAAATAGCATTTCTCATTAGAAATGTGGTAAACAATTAAGCAGTAAGAACATATGATGATAACGCAAGCTGAAGAAAGGAATGCTGACTCTGTACTTGTCACTAAAAAAGGAAGAAACCTGTTATAGTAGCAACTTTTAAAATAGTCTGCTCACAAGCAATTTTAAATAGATGCATAACCTGATTTGGACACAATGTATGTCTAAAAAGGCAGGGCTGTATCTTTCAAGATTGTATAAAAACCCTGTCCTCATCTGCAATCTTTGTCAGTCAGTCAGTCAGTCAGTCAGTCAGTCAGTAAACCAAACCAGATACAAGATGAAATAAACGGTACTGACCCTGGGATGCCTTGCCTTGCTAATCATTTATTCATCTTTTCTAACTGCCTGTATTTTTTTTCCTCATAGGTGCAGTGCTTGTAGATACATTTACAGTTTTGGTGCCGAAACCCGGGAGGAAGCAAGGCAGAAAGTGCAGAGGTTGGAAAGGTGAAGGAAGTTGAAATAGTGCAGAAAGGTCTTGACTTTTAAAAGTCAGCGAATAAAGGAAGAATTAGAATCTTCAAGATTGGATCAGTTTTTGCCGTGGAGGGACAGAAACAAAGAATCCTCAGAATAGGATCAGTTCTCCTCTGTGGATTCTCATTCGCAGGAAAAAGGAAGATGGAAAGAAAAAGCCGGCCAGCTAATTCCCAAGACGGGATTTCCACACTGCCGAAATAGGGTGAGACTCTAGTCTTTCTGTTGTTTGTAGAATGCACTAAAGCTTTGTTCTCCTATAGTTACATGTGTAGTCTGTAATTTATGAGGCATGTAGTTTAAGGAATTTGCATGGTAATTAGATTTTTAAATGTGGTAGGGCTAAGACATCACAGTTGTTATAACCAGAAACTAGATCTGAGAAACTGAATTTTAAAAGTAAATATTAGAGATTTAAACCAAGATTTTATACCAGAAAAAGTACTTGTAACCAAATCTAGAAACAGATATTTATTAAGATTTGCTAAACCATTTCAAAGGAAAAAAAGTGTTACTGAGGAAATGACTCAGGAAAAATCTGACAGTTTTGTTTCATTCTCTGAAGGAAGAGATAAGTCATATTTTAGAAATACCTCAGAGAAAGCTAAGACATCAAGGTTAATTTTATCTCCTAATTTTCCCAGATTTGAAGAAGTTATAAACCAAGAAAATAGTGCAGGTGGTAATAATTCACAGAGAGGAGATACACAATGTTTATTAAATATTATTCATGAATGGGTCAGTCAAAAGCAACAAATGTTAAGGGAAAAAAGATAAGTCCTATTTTTAAACTGCCTTCTTTGATTTATGAGTTTACAGAGTAGGGAAAAACCAAATCAAAATAAAAAAAGATTTTGTTAAGAAAACATTTATTCCAGCTATCATACAACAGTTTGTGTACATTGAAGCTTTGTAGAAAAAATATATATGTTCCCACTTACAGGAAAGTGTAAAAGGATCAAACAGACAAGTAAAAGAGACAACAAATGAACTAACAGCTTTACATAATAAAACTAAAGAAAGACAACACTAATGCTACATGCTCAGATTTGGGTGAGAGACCACTTAGTCACATATTTAATAAGGTACAGGAACTGCAGTTAGCATTACTACAAGAACATTCCCAGAAACAAAAACTATAAACTTGCAAGGGTTGGGAGAAAAAAATCTCTCAAGCTCAAGTAAGTCTCCCTGTAAAAACAAAGATAGGGGAAGACACCTTCCAGCATGAATGGGTATCAGGTCCTCATCTACAAAACATCATTGGAAATATCATCTTAAAACAAAGAGGTTACATTATAGATTTGTGTAACAGAAAATTGATTAAGGGACCATTAAATGAAGTATTAGTCATCTCTAAAACATTGTGCAAATACAGTGTCAAAGACCCAGGACAGTATGATTTAGATGAATTATTAAAAACACCAAAGCAAAATTTGTCTCAGCTAATTTATTGCTATCAGGATATTTTTGCCAAACATAGGAATGATTGTGGACAAGTCCCTGACTATATTCTCTATTCTTAAAGTAAGAGGAAGTTCCAAGAAACCTATAAAACAATATCCAGTAAAAAAGAGGCAGAACAGGCCATACTAAATACTGTAAAATCTTTAGAAGCTCAAGGGGTAGTGAGAAAAGTGAGTTCACCAGCTAACAGTCCATACTGGCCTGTACAGAAGCCAGATGGAAGTTATCGTCTTACTGCTGATTACAGAGAACTTAATAAGGTTATACCTCATTCTTTGTCAATAGTAGGAAGCATGCCTTATCTTATTGCTCAGATTCAGGAAAAAAATAAACATTTTCTCCACATTAGATGTGAGTAATATTTTCTGGAGTATTACTCTGGATAAAGAGTCACAATGGAAATTTGCTTTTACTGAAAAGGCCAACAATATACTTGGACAAGAATGCCTCAGGGCTTTCATAATGCTCCAATAGTTTTTCATCATGAATAGTAGATCAGCTAGCAAAAAAAGGAGCCCTTGACTCCAAAAAAACTTATCCAATAGGAAATGTTCCTCAATACTGGGCATGGGAAATAAATGACATGAAAGAAAAGCAAATAAGAGAAATGGTACAAAATATTTTCAATAAGTGCCAAATACAAATGGAATTACCTCTAAATCCTTTACCTTTACATTGTACATCTAACTTTTGTAGAGATCAGTGTACAGAGTATGAACATAGAGTGGAAAGTGAGGTAGGTAAAATTACCCAGATCCAGTGTAATGAAATCATCATAACACCTACTGTATGTGGATTAACAGTGACAGAAACAAATGAAATGAAGCCATTATGGGGTCCTAAATTTAAACAAGGTGCTCATCTGACCTTAAATGCAAAAACAAACAGATAATCAGCAGTTAGGAAGCTTAGTAAAAATTCTAAGAGAACAGCCAGACATCATTAAGAAAGAGAGAAAATAGAAGAATTTGAAATAATACAAGGAAGTGAATGGAAATGGGTTAGATTTCCAGAACCTTGGTCGGTACCAGGAGAATTCAAAAAAGGTCCTTTACATAGGGTACAAACAATTGAGCCTGAAAAAGGAAAAGTGTTGTTAACTTATTATCATAATTTCCTAGGTCATCCAGGAAGGGAAAGACTACAACAAATTGTTAGTTCTAGATTTAAATGGGAAGGAATGACAGCAGACATCCAAAATCATGTAGATAGATGTGTCACATGTGCCATGCACAATGTGGGAAAACAAAATAGGATAAAACAATATAGAGTCCCACAAGCACTGGGACCCTGGGAAAGGGTACAAATGGATTTTGTAGGACCTCTTCTAACAGCACCAGGAGGGTTTTGTTTCTTACTTACTTTGATAGATGAGCTTCCATCCATCCAGTATATTCATCTAACGAAAAAAGAAGATGCAAACTCAGTAGTTAGAATAATAAGTGAAAGGATCATTCCAACATGGGGAGTACCCCAAGAAATACATAGTGATCAAGGGACTCACTTTACTGGAAAAGTGACAAAACAAATGTGTAAAACTTGGGGGATCAAGGAAAGGTTTCGTACTCCTTACCATCCTCAGAGTTCTGGAAAAGTCAAAAGAGCTAATCGAACTCTGAAGGAAGGATTAAAGAAAATGATGTCTGGGTTTGGGAATCATTGGGCAAAACATTTACCCAACATTTTGATTAAGATGCGAAATTCTCCTCAGGGATGTGGGTTAACTCCACATGAACTAATGACGGGTCGACCTATGAATTTACAAGCAGGAGAAATCCCTTATGGGGTACCATTAGAAGAAACAAAATTGTGGGACCAGCTCCAAGATCAAATCAGTTGGGCAAAAGGGAGAGTCTGGGAAGCTGGACAAGCCCATAATCTAGAAATGTATAAACAAAATGAGATTTGGGAATTGAGGGAGGTACAATTGGAACAAGGAGATCTTATAATAGTCCGTTAGTTTGGAAATGCAAGTAAATGGGATTCAAAATGGAAAGGACTCTACACTGTTACCAAAGTGGAGTTAGTGGCTGTACAAATCCAGCCATATAAAAATCAGTCACCAAAAATGGTCGGATTCATAAAGAGCATGTTAAAAGATTAAAATGGAGGGTAGAAAATTAAATAACTTATAAATGTAATAACTGATATAAAGGGACAGACACAAGAATGCAAATAATGTAAAATACATGATTTGTAAAATGTACATATATGCCATTAATATCAAAGACTCAGGAAATGTATATTGTTATATTTCACATATTATCCATAGAATGAATGACAGGAGCAGATGTTGTGCCTTGCATATACATGCTGCAAAGCTGCGGACTTTATATGAAGGTTTTATTCAGCTTTTGTATTGTACTACTTTGTGAGTTGCAAACTTTTATTAGTTCTGAATTATTCAACAACAGTAATAATGTAAATATGAACTGCAGCTGTAACAATAATAAATAGCATTTCTCATTAGAAATGTGGTAAACAATTAAGCAGTAAGAACATATGATGATAGCACAAGCTGAAGAAAGGAATGCTGACTCTGTACTTGTCACTAAAAAAAGGAAGAAACCTGTTATAGTAGCTACTTTTAAAATAGTCTGCTCACAAGCAATTTTAAATAGATGTATAACCTGATTTGGACACAATGTATGTCTAAAGAGGCAGGGCTGTATCTTTCAAGATTGTATAAAAACCCTGTCCTCATCTGTAATCTTTGTCATTCAGTCAGTCAGTCAGTCAGTAAACCAAACCAGATACAAGATGAAATAAACTGGACTAACCCTGGGATGCCTTGCTTTGCTAATCATTTATTCTTCTTTTATTCTAACTGCCTGTATTTTTTTCCTCATAGGTGCAGTGCTTGTAATTACGTTTACACAGGGGGAGGCCCCATTTGACCAAACTCAAAGACCGCCCCGGCTGAACTATATCTCTCAACTGTCCAGATTTTTGCAGAATTAATAGATTTTTGCTTCTTATTTTTGGTTTGTTCCTCATAAAATTTGTGGTTTTCTGGCAAATCATTTAGGAATGAAGTCACTCAATAATGACAGACATTGTATTTCAGACTTCATACCCTTCAGAAAAATGAATGCTAAAGCAAGACCTGTTATTCTGTCAACTGTCTAAGTTTATACAAGAGCAATTTTTAGTACTCTTTATATGTTCCCCCAATATATTTGGCTTTGTCCAGATTTCCTGCATTAAGAAGTTGACAGATACATGCAAATAAATCGCTTTATAGAAATGGGTATATCCAAACCTCTCAACTGTCTATGATTTTGGCTCAAAGTATTGCTCTCCTCCTAACAATCCCTCTCAAAATGGCAAATTTGGAAGAAATCATGGAAGGTTTACAATTAATAAGTAATTGTAATGATCAGAGTTACAGATTACTTTTAATTTCAGAAATGCGTGCAGATTCTTATTTTGTCAGCTGCTCAGGTTAACAGTACTAATATTAAAAAAGCGTCCCTTCTTTCACAAGTTCCCAGCTGTATTGTGTGGCTATTTTTATTTTTGCATCACATTTTTGGTCCATTTTTCATAAAATTTTGTTTTTCTGGCAAATTAGTGGCTAATCATTAAAGATTGAAGTTAGAAAATAATGACAGACGTTTGAGTTTCAGATTTCATACCCTTCAGAAAATTCATACTAATGCAAGACATAAAATTCTATTATCTTTCTAAGTTTATAAGAGCAATATTTTAAATTGTCCATATTTTAGGGCCTTTGTCCCACTTCTGTTTATGGCTTTGTACAGATTTCTTGTTCTGAGGTTGAGAGGTATGACAAATGTGTCAGGGCCATCACCATCAGCCAGAGACATTTCAAATTGTGACATACTTGTTGTACCCCACTCCCCCATGTAGTGACTCTGGATGTTTTCAAGCAATGCTAGGAGCAGTTACGCAGTGTAAGTGTGCAGAATACCCCCCCATCCAAGGTAGACACAAGTACGACAGTGGCTTTTCATCTGTCCTTGATTTTGCAGAATGTTCTGGTTTTCTGTCATATTTTTATACTGTTGATTTATGCTTCTTCTTATTCATAAAATGCATGTTGTTGCAGTACCTGTTACTCTGTGTTTAAGTAGCAATGATTTAATGACCATAAGGTAAGATTGTCTGAGATTGTAAGATGCAATAAGCTTTAATAAGCATACTGTTAAAGAATTACCAACATTGAAAGCCTTTTTGTTGTTGCCATGCAGAGAATATTTACATAATTAGATAGCGTATAAGCCTTAGGTATTGAAATGCATATGGCAGTATTTGTAATATAGGACGGGATTAGAGTATTTTCGCAAAGTCATTACATTTGTTGGAGACTTGCAGTTATCTTTGCAGGCTTTACCCATAAACTAAACAGAATGCCAATCTATCATGTGTGGTCCATAACCTGTGCAGTAATTGTTTAAGCTATTTATCTTGAGCTTGCTTCTTGTTTGCTGTTCATTTTTTACTTTGATCATGTTTTCCGCATGAAACAAGTAGATAGTTGTTGTTAGGCAGCAGGTCTTTTTTGGATAAGAAATATTTTTGCAATTGGGGGTATCACAGAGATTGCTACTTTCAGTATGTTGCTTGGTACTTTTATAAAGCTGAATATAAATTATAATTAGAACTGTAGTGCAAGGAAAAGTGGTTTGAGTTGAGTGCTGCTTGTTTTTCTTATACTTGATTTTGACTGACATTCCAGTAATGTATTTAAAAAGTAATTTATGTTTTCATGCCTCACAACCTTTTTGTTTCCATCTAGATATTAAGTAAGCTGTCATGTAGCCAATGCATTGAAATATTTTTTCTTCTACACTTCATTTTGTCCTGATTGGACTCTCATAATGACAGTGTCTGTATTTAATTAAAGTCCCAGTTTTTGTGGTTTTTAGCATAGCCCCACTCATTTCTAGTTGACTACGCCCTTCTCATTGGCCCCACCCATTCCACTGTCTCCTGCGATTTTAAGTCACCAGCCACCACTGCTGTTACCTACTTCAATACAACTTTCTTAGACCTCTTAAACAGCTATGCCCCCCCCCACCTAAAATCTAAAAGAATAAAAAACAAAACTGCGCCTTGGCTAACCAAAAATACACTAGCTGCCATACGCTTTAGAGATAAAGCCTAGGTACACCACCAGAAAAATAATTCTCCCTCCACCCTTAATGAATACAAAACACTATGTAACATAGTCACAATGCTTATTATAACTGACCAAAAAATGTATTTTTTCCTCATTACAAAATAGCCATAAAACAAATCCACACAAATTCTGCAATGGTATCTCCACTCTCCTTAATCCTGATAAAAAACAAAATCCTTGTCCAGACCCTAATGCACTAGACATAAATCTGGCCATCCAATTTAACTCTTTTTACATCAACTCAATTACCAAACTAACCTCATCTTTCTCTAACAATACTACGCTGCCTACTTCTACATCCCCTCCCCAAGCCTCTCCTTCTTCATCAACCACAAATACCTTCACCTATGAACTCTCTCCTTTCTGTATAAAACCTATACCCATATCTATCTTAAAAAAACTTCTCCAAAAACTAAAACCATGCTCCATCACCCCCGATAACATTCCCTCTTACTTTCTAATCATACCTGCTGAAGCCATTGCCCTTCTCATCTGTGTATTAATCAACCGCTCAATCCAAGAAGGTTATGTTCCCCAACTATGGAACAAGGCCTTCATCATACCCCTACATAAAGGGAGCAACAATAATAATATCACAAACTTCTGCCCTTTTGCCATTCTATCGCCCATCTCTAAACTTCTTGAAAAATGTATCCATCTACAACTTCTACCCTATTTTATAGACAATCACTTATTAACTCCCACACAACATGGATTTAGATCCGGCCACAACACTACCACTGTCCTTCTTTCCTTTCTGGAAATAGTCAACAAAGCCTGTGACTCCAGCTGCACTGTATCCACCCTCCTACTTGACCTCTCTAAGGCCTTCAATACTATATCCCAAAACCTTCTCCTAGCTAAACTCTCTTACTTTCTAATCATACCTGCTGAAGCCATTGCCCTTCTCATCTGTGTATTAATCAAACGCTCAATCCAAGAAGGTTATGTTCCCCAACTATGGAACAAGGCCTTCATCATACCCCTACATAAAGGGAGCAACAATAATAATATCACAAACTTCTGCCCTTTTGCCATTCTATCTTCCATCTCTAAACTTCGTGAAAAATGTATCCATCTACAACTTCTACCCTATTTTATAGACAATCACTTACTAATCCCACACAACGTGGATTTAGATCCGGCCACAGCACTACCACTGCCCTTCTTTCCTTTCTGGAAATAGTCAACAAAGCCCGTGACTCCAGCTGCACTGTATCCACCCTCCTACTTGACCTCTCTAAGGCCTTCAATACTATATCCCAAAACCTTCTCCTAGCTAAACTCTCTAATCTAAACTTATCCCATTCCTCTCTCAATTGGTTCAAAAGTTACCTTTCAAATAGACAGCAAGCAGTCAAATGGGAAAAAGCCACCTCTTCCTTCCTCAACAACCCCACTGGTGTCCCTCAGGGTTCCATACTGGGTCCCCTCTTCTTCAATATATTCATAAATGATTTCCACCGCTCAATCCCCAACACTAAACTTATCCAATACACCAATGATTCAACTATAATCTGTTCTTCCACCTCCATCCCCACACTCATAAAGCTAACACAAGACACTTTTTCTACCACTGAACAATGGATGTTAGACAATCACCTAGCACTAAATGCCTCAAAACTAAACTAATGTTATTTACCCCTTCTAAAAATTCCAGTATAGATAAAAACTCATTCTCCATTAAAAGCCAGAACAACACATCTGTTGAATTAATACCTGAGGCCAAACTACTAGGTGTAAATAACATTAGTTTAGTTTTTGAGGCATTTAGTGTTAGGTGATTGTCTAACATCCATTGTTCAGTGGTAGAAAATTAACCAGTGCATCAGGTCCCAATCGGTTGAGGTGTTCCTACCTCACCTCCCCCTGAAAGTTTTGTAAAAGCATATAGGATCATTCCGGGAATAACAAGTACTGAAGATGTTCCCCACCACGGAACTTGTTTTAATAAGGTCAATATCCACTAAAATACCTAGCCACCTGTAGACCTAACAAACTGGGTCCAAAAAAGCACTGGTGAATGTCCCCCTAACTCCAGCTTGTAATCTGTCTATGCTGATAAGCATTAGGTTGGAAGGGTTAGACTTTCCTGTAGCCTTCTTTCTTCCCCAATTAAGGTAAAACAGTGTGCTTTCTACTGTTCAACAGACGAGCGAAGTGTGATCTGCAACTCCAAACAGTGCATTTCTCAATAAACTAAGTGAAACAAGCATGCTACAAAAGGGAATTGGAAAACGGGCTCTCTGCATTGTAAATTGAGAAGCAGGCAGGGAACTGTGTAGTTTGTAACAGTAGGGCCTAGGAACATAGTACTGGCCATATAAAAAGAAACAAAAAAGTGTGCTTATAACTCATTTAACGGTAGGGCTCTCTGCATTGTAAATTGAGAAGCTGGCAGGGAACTGTGTAGTTTTTAACAGTAGGACCTAGGAACATAGTACTGGCCATATAAAAAGAAACAAAAAAGTGTGCTTATAACTCATTTAACGGTAGGGCTCTCTGCATTGTAAATTGAGAAGCAGGCAGGGAACTGTGTAGTTTGTAACAGTAGGGCCTAGGAACACAGTACTAGGCATACAAAAAGAAACAAAAAAGCGTGCTTGTAACTCATACCTGCACATGCTGCCTCTAGGCATCTGCTTTACTGGTTTAGCCCTGCTCCTCTTGCTTCACTCGCTCCGTGCTGCACCCTGCCCCCATATCTTACTTGCCCCAGTACAACTACACTTATAGTACCACAGTGGCACACCCCTTAATTAGCTAACCAACTACATGTGCTCCTAGAACCCAGCAAACTCCTAGCACAATAATACACCCTCTATCCACTCCACTATCCATATTAACCCACCCATAGCTATTCTATTCTCTCTAATCTTTTATCCACCACATACACTTAATACAGACCCTACCCTAGTAATTTACTATGACTACAGCTAAAGCACTAATGCTGCTACCTTTAGTACCCCTGCTGTTCATTCCTTATCACCTAAGCTCCTATGAATATGTACAGCATCTTGAAATCCAGTACCCAAATTCTTAAACAGACACCAGCCCAGCATTTAATAAGTTTATCCAACACATAACCACCCCCTCTCCTAATCCCTCACTGCCCCAATTACCATCACCTGACTAAATACCACTACATTAGCTTAAAAACCAAAAGCTATGAAAAAATCATAAACACATTTTTAAGACTCATAAGCAACTTAAAAATTAATCTTATGAAGGATGGAGACATCCACCCCAACCCTGGCCTATCCACAACAGTAGACCCAACAACACCATCTAACAACCCAATGTGTACTACCCAGATTGATAGACTTCCAAACTAATTTCTGGTCTGTCATCTCAACATCAAAAGCCTAAACAACAAGATCCATAGCCTGCATGGACTCTTAGTGGTTCACCCCCCTGATATCCTCTGCCTCATAGAAACCTGGCTAAAACCAATAACCAAAGATAATGAAATAACACCCCCCCACAGTACAACATCCTTACACTGGACCGGATCTCCAGGAAAGATGGTGGGATAGCTGTACTATACAAGTCTACTCTCTCTAACAATTGACACCCAACAGCCACCCCAGTTTGGCAATGTAGAAATTCTCATCACCAAACTAATAATAAACAAAAATAAATGCAGATGCATTGTCTGCATTTATATTCCACCTGGCAAGAATGATAATACTCTAGAAAATATCTTACATTGGCTAGCTTCTAACTATCCCCAGGAAACCATTGTCTTGGGGGACTAACATTGGTTGGAACACCTGTTCCTCTGAAACTCCCTCCACCCATTTAAACCTCCAAGGGTTTACTCAGATCATTGCCACTCCCACCAGATTTAGCAAAAATAGAGTCAAAGATAGTATCCTCAATTGGATACTTATTAATAGCCACCCCCAAAAGTACAAGTCAGGTACATTACCTGATGATGTAAGTGATCACTGCCTTACCTATGTTATTAGGCTCAAAGCCGACATTCCCAACCAGCCCACCTACAAAACTATAAGGAACGCCAGGAACTTTAACCTTGACAACTTCCAAAATTAACTCAAAGCATGTAATTGGAATGTCTTGAAACAACTCCTATTACAAGAAGCAGTTGAGTACTTCAATACCAGATTTCTGGCTATCCTTAACCACCATGCTCCTACCCGTACAGTCTGTGTAAAAGCAGCAGTTGCACCATGGCAATCTAAAGAAACAAAAAACAAAATTAAACTAAGAAACAACAACTGAGCCTGGGCCAGGTGGTATGTTACCAAAGCCCCTATGGACCAAGTAAGATACTGGCAGCTAAGAAACCAGACCAAAAAAAATCTGTCATTCTAGACAAAAAAATTACTACATCCTCCTACAACAAAAATATCAGCTAAAACCTCAAAAGTTCTGGGCTGATATTAATAATCTTCTCCAATCAGGCTGTTCTGCCACTCCTACCGCATCAGCTGCCCTTGATAAACCCCATGTAGAAATTACAAACAGCTTCAACTCCTTTACTGAAACTATCCAGTCTCTAGCTACCCATCTCACTCCATTGGACACAAAGACCAGCTCTGGCACATCTAGCCCTGATCTATCCAGCACCCAACCCACCTTTACCTTTCAAACCGTACCTACCAAACTGATCCAGACCTTACTCAAAAAGCTAAAACCTACATCACTAGCTGCCGACCATCTCCCAACTGAATATCTTCAAAAAGCAGTTGATGCCATAGCACTTCCCATTTCTATTTTGATCAACAGATCCATCTCAGAAGGACTCATCTCAGCAGTATGGAAAATATCACGTTATACCTCTTCATAAAGGAGGAAGTTCCACAGAATTAACTAACTTTAGACCTATAGCCATTCTTTCACCAAATCATGCAAAGATGCATACACAAACAGATCATGCACTTTCTTATTCAAAACGGAAAGCTCGCCGACTCTCAGCATGGCTTTAGGCCATTCCACAGTACCACCACGGCTCTTCTATCTTTCTCTAATGTCATCAATCTTCATCATAACAACAACAAACTATCTTCAGCACTCTTCCTAGATCTTGCAAAAGCTTTCAATATGGTCAACCATCAGCTACTCTCAATACCCTACAAATCATTCGTTTAGACCAACACACAATACAATGGTTTCACTCCTACCTAAACGGTAGACAGCAGTCTGTCTTATGGCAGAGCAAGCTGTCATCCCAACTTCCTCTAACCCTAGGTGTCCCACAATGGTCCACACTAGGTCCCCTTCTTTTCTCTATCTTTATCAATGATCTGCACACCACCATCCCAAGAGCCACATGCATCCAATATGCAGATGACGCAATGCTAATATGCTCCGCCTCCTCTCCTACAAAACTTCTAACCCTCACTCAGACCACTTTCAGCATGATAGAAACATGGCTAGCTAATTGCCACCTGCTTCTAAATCCTAATAAAACCAAGCTACTACTTTTCTCCACTAACCATAGAATTTCTCCTCCTTCCTTCAACATCAAATCTAGCAATGACACCATTATCTCCCCTGATGACCATACAAAGCTTCTAGGCGTAATAATAGACAACAACCTTAAATTTGATAAACATGTCAATCACACTATTAAGTCCATCAACAAAAAACTTGGCTCCCTGTACAGAGCCAAACCTTTCCTCAACCTCCGAGCTATTGCAAGATCTCAACTCCTCTCTACCCTTATGTATCACCAACCTATCCAAAACCGATCTCAACAAATTATCAGGATGTTACAATCACATAGCCAGATTCGCTACTGGCATGACTTTTAGGACCCACAATTGCCAGAACCTCAAAGCACTGGGATGGCTAGAGCATCCTACCCTTCTACAGTTCAACCAGCTTATAGTAGCACATAAAATACTCCATCAACCTGATAACATCCCTGCCCTCAAAAGAATTCTCACCCCCTCATAGTGCCCCCAGGCCATTACACTCAGCTGATAAACTAATGATAGTGACCCAAAAATCCAACAACTCTGCAGGCGATGCTATATTTGCCAACTAAACTGGTAAAATCTGGAATCGACTCCCTACTACTGTTACCAAGGAAACCTCACCACCCCTATTTAAAAGAGAACTCAACAAATACCTCACATCTCATTGGCTGTGCTCTTGTTCTAAACCTAACAACTTCACTAATACATGTCCTGCTACCCAACCTACTGTTTAGCCAAGTATCTATGCCTCATAGCATTTGAATGTCTGAGCATTGTGAATTATGAGATCTGATTGTATTCTACGTTCTCATTTTCTGATACGTCACTGCCAATCAGATGTAAGTCTGCACATTGTGTATATTGATATCTGCCTGTATTCTTTGTCTATATTTTTCTAAACATGTCTGCCTGAGTTTATCACTCAGTGATGTATGTGCTGTCTCTTTTTTGGTATGGAGCTTTTCTCTCCTGGCCTCCTCTGAAAATGGACATATATCCAGTCGGACTATCCCAGTCAACAAATGTAAAATAAAATAAAAATATAAATTCAATTCCCACCTACAAATAAAAATGAAAAACCCCGCCAGAAAATTGGTATGCTCTACCGCCACAATCGTGACTTTACTCCTTCTACTAAGTTCATTCTCTCTACCACATTTCTCATCCCCTCTCTTCTTTATGGTGCTGCATTCCTAACAAACTTACAATCCTCTCTTAAGACAAAACTGTCCTCTTGCTATAATAAAATTGGCAAATTTGCCACAAACCACAAGTCTTCTACCCATCACTGTGTATCCCTTCACAAATTAAATTGGTTAGAACTGCCCAATTATCTCACCTATATTCAACTTATTCATGCACACAAACTCATTTTCGGCACCTCCCTCTGCCCCTCCCTATCCTCAACCTTTAAAATGCACCTCCCTGAAAGACTCTTAAGATCTAACAATCAAAACCTAATAGAACTGTATAAACCTACTCATCCCCCAGGCAAAAATCTCCTATCCTTTGCCCTTGCACATCAATGGAACTCCCTACCACCTTCTATCTCTACCACCACAAACCTCTCTTCCTTTAAAAACTCACTTCACTCACACCTTATATCTCAGTGGGAATGTTCCTGCTCCCAACCCACATCATCTCTTCTCCTCCTACACCTCTGACATCTCAGGTACCTCAATCTCTTATCTTATACATTGGTTTCTACTCAAAATTCACAACTTTGACTTTTTGTCTCAGAAATTGTATCTTTATAAGGCATTGTTTTACTTGTACTTCTGTAGTTATTGTAACTAAAACTTTGATTGCAATTTTGTTTTTTTATTTTTACTAATATTTCTGTTACTTACTGTAACCAAAAACTTTGTAATTTTGTTTATTTTTTGGAGCTTTTCTCCCCAGGACTCCATTGAAAATGGGTTCTTCTTGGCCCAATGAACTATCCTGGTAAACCAACTACAAATTATTTGTTGCAGCCAACTCTGATGCTTGTACGCCTATCATTTATAATACTGCCATCATTTCGTACTGTAACAATGTTAGTAATTGCTATTTACTTCTTAGAATACATGACATCTTAAATGGCACAGATGTTATGTGTCTACTGTATGTACTATGTTCTTTATCAGGAACTATGTTTGTATTAATATTACTTTGTGGAGCTTTTCTCCCCGGGCCTTCGCTGAAAAAGGACCTGCGTCCAGTCGGAATTTCCAGGTCAACAAATGTAAATAAATAAATAAATAAATAAATAAAACAAATAAATAAATTTACTTATTTTGCATGTATTAGACCATTATGTTTTCTAAGAATCATTGTAATTAACCACCAATTATCATATCATTTCTCTACTAGTCATTAAACACATGAAGACAGAATTAGTTTCATTTTGAACACAAGAGAAATCCTTCAGGGACTATGACCTGAAAATCTGAAGGACTTTATGATGCAAGTTACTGAGAATATTTCAAGCATTTTGTTATCAGGTTTAAGACTAATTAAAACACAATAAAACAAACACAAATAAATACAAATAAACAATATGGGCTGTAATATGATAATATGATATCACTTGTTTAAAAAACACTATAAGATTGTAATAAATGACCAAAGCAATCGGAAAAAGATATGAAAAAAGAAATAAACTGCAAGCATCTTAAACTTGTTTTGGCTGGGGTGCACTGGGCTTCACAACAGGTATCACGTTGTGTGAGTTTTGTTACTGAATGTGAACTACAACCAACCAATCCAACAAAAAACAGGGAAGTGACATTTTCTGTTTGTTGTTACAACAAAAGCTAGTTGTACTAATAACATTTTGTGATTGTGCTTTGACACTGGTGTGTTCTGAGGAAACTATCAGCTGTCTTCTGGGTAAATTCCTGATCCACAATGTGTTTGTAAAATGGCACTGAGGGCTGTTAATGTTTCTTTGTATTATTTTGTGTATAATAATAGGTAAAAATTTCCATGTCACTGTGCTCCATTTGACTGGGCTGCAATGATCTGCACAGCAGGTCTCCTGTTTAGTGTATGTGATATGCTAATAGATGTGACCTACAACCACTCCAACTAAAAGCCAGGGAAGTGAGATTTTCTGTTTGTTGTAACATCATAACTTTGTAATACTGATTACTTTACCTTTTGTACTAAGAAAATTCATTCCTTGGACACTAGAGTGCTTTGTGAGAGAAAGTGACTGGTTGCATTCTTGGTGAATCCCTGACTTTGAAACACGTTTGTAAAATGGTACAGATTGACTGTTACTGTTTTTTTTTTGTTGTTGTTGTTCTTTTGATGAATTGCAAAATCTTGTTCACAACAGAGCTTCCTGGGACTGGGTTGCACTGAGCTGTGCACTGGACAGTGACAGGGTGCAGTGCACTCTTTAGACACAGGTTCCTGAATCTGAACTGTGCCTCACGGGTAGTTGTTCACAGGTTTAACACTGTCAGTTACCCTGAGCAGTGTTGTGAACAACAGCATATGTAGCTGAACCATAGTGAGGCTCAAGCTGTTCTGTTGTAGCTTTTGATGTTGTTTTAAATGCCGCTTCCGTCTTCTGATACTACTGTGCAGCCATCACTACAATCGACAACTTATAGTTTCTTGTTGCAGCAGATGTTGTTACTCTCACACATAGTGCTGTTGATCTTGCCTTTCTTATTACTTTAACATCTTGTATGCTTTGTTATTTACTACTACTGATATTGTTTGGTTATTTTAACATCTTGCACCCAAGGCATCTTGTACCTATTAACTAAGCTACCAGCTATATATTTGGTAGAACTTTGTCTCTGTAAGACATAGACTCCCCGGCTGAAATGTAGCTCAATCATCACATATGCCTTCTGGTATTCTTTGGCAATATTGAAGTGATACAATCTGTAAGATGCATGAGTATCTACATAACATGGAGAACACCCTCTCACCTAAAAAGATGGTCTGAGAGCACCACATATTACCACCTGCACCTTTGCATGAAATTACCAACCCATTATATGCTGAGACTGTTATAAATGTCCCTTCCCAAGCCTCCTAGGACTATGAAGATTAAGTCTTATCAGAAATCTATTAATACAACATCATTGCTATCACATGCATAGTAAAGAGCCACCAAGCTGCAGACTGTAAACCTCTTAAGGTGACCAAGTCCATAAGTACAAGTAAGAATGTACTAGGTGAGTCCATTGCCAGGCACACTGAGTTGATGCTTCTGAGGCTGGACAAGGGCAGGGTGACTGTTAATAGTCTCTCTAGTGCCAGGATACACAATGTTCTAAGGGCTCTACAGTCCCTCACACTGTGTGAATAAGAAAGTGACTTAGTGGTAGCCCATGGTTGTGAGAATGACTTGTGGAAATCAACCTTGATGGACATGCAGAGAGACATGTTGGAGCTTACCATGTGTGTATTATATGCAGGTAAGATTCTGGTCTTGACCGGAGTTCTACCTTCACCAAGAATGATGCCTAAATTCAAAGAAAAGATAATAGTCTTAATTTATTATTGATTATTATTATTTTATTTATTATTATATTAATAATTTGCTGAGTTATTGGTGTCATTCTAGAAGGTCCACTATGTATTGTCCTGGGATGAGATGGTAGGCATCCCATTTTGTTTGGCAAGGATGGTGTGTACCTTGCTTCATCTCTTTCACTTACTGGCGAAAGCCCTGGCTGATGCATAGTGTCATTTTTAAGCAGAGTTAACCAACCAACCTATTGGCCCATGGGATGTGTTTAATCAGTATTTAAACAGATGAAGGTGTAATGTAATTTTGTCTGAAGAAGTCCCACCACTGTGTGAGATGAAAAGCAATTCATTTATTAAATTACTCTTGGATTTTACATTTGGAATGGTCATCCTTATTTCAGCAGCAGTTGTGCATTATATTTGTAGTCATTTTTCCTCTTTCTTAGTAGTTTTAGTAATGTTGTATGATTTTTAAGCAGAGCCCAGCTACTGGTTATCCCAGATAAAATTACAGCACATTTTAATTTACAATACAAAATTACAGCGCATTTCAATTTACAATATGTCTACAAGTTATTTAATGTTTCTGTAGTCTTGTGACACTGTACAGTTAATTGCTAGTTTAAATTCCATTTCTGATGGTTTGTTGTTTCAGTGACAGAAGTCTTAATCACACATTGTCCAATCTCATGGTTCTCATGTAATTTGAAATTATCCATGACTGAGTCACAATTGAGACCTGGTTTCAGTGGAAAAATAGCCCTCCATCCTTACCCGAGTAGAGTACTCACCGGGATGGGGGGGTGGGCGACTACAGAAGGGTGTTGCCATACTGATCACTAATCATGTCACCTCTATGTCAGTGGATAAACAGAACTCCTTCAACTCCAGTTTGCCTTAAATGAAGCAAATCTCTAATTTGTAACATACTGTAGGACACTGTCCATGTCCCCAGATGTTCATAACAGATTACTAAATGCACTTACTGAACTATTTATAATAAATAACATGTTTGAAGGTAGGTGAGTTCAATTATCTATCAGCAAGCTGGTGCATCTATACTTTAAAAGTTGGTTATGCCGAAAGATTCCTGGACTTAATGGATGATAATTCCCTGGGGTGAAACATTTTAGAACTTTTTACCAAAATAGTCCTCATATATGTCATTCCTATAATAACACCATCAGTGGTTAAATCTGGCCAAAAATGAGTGACTTTCTCCTTGAAGTCTCAAATACCCCATGCAGTGAACAGGGCTGAATTTGAGCAATCCAAGTGACCAAACCTACTCAAATGCTATGATGAACTTTCAAAGTTTCCTTGTAATGATACCATTCCACATGCAACCACAGTTGTTACTAACACACGGGAGTTCTACTGCCACCTAAAATGTGCATAGATTGAACAATCCCCACTAGAATCAAATATAATGGGTAGAAAAAAAAAACTACTATAATGGGCAGAAAAAAAAAAAAAAAAAAATTAAGCTTCTTTCCTGTTAAGTGGTATAGACTATTTGTAGGCTTCTGAGCCCCCAAGCCCTTCTGTGTTGGAGGGAAGCCTTCTAGCTTAGTTTTTTTTTCCTTATAACTAGCCAGTTTTCTAGTTTCAGCACTCAAATCTGTTTCTTTGATCTCAGCACTTGTTCAGAAAAAAAAAAAAAAAAAATTCATCTGCTTTTACTGTACTTGTGTTTCTACCTACTTTTTTTACTTTTGCATCATCTTAAAAGTACTCAATTGTATTTATTACTGCTTGGTGTAACTCATTCTAAGCCTTTTGGTTTAAACACTTGGGCTTCGGACCAGTTGTTTTGCACTGAGAGGGTTTGTGGTCTGCACTGTAGTGGCAGAACAGGTAGCTTACATCCTTCTAAGTTGGGAACTGTTGATTGAGGGCTCAGTGTCTGTTATTCTAAAAGTGTATTAATTCTGGTTTAAGCACTTGGGCTTTCATGACAGTTATTTTACATTAAGAGGGTTCGTGGTCTGCACTCTTGTGGGAGGAGAGGCTGGACTCTGCCCTTCTGAGCTGGGAATTTCTGGTTGAAGGCTTATAGTGCATGCATATCTGAACTGCTTCTTACTGAAGTTGGTGTACCTTGTTTACTGTGGCATAGATTGGATTCGGGCCTGCTGGATCGAGCTTTGTTTGTGTAACTTGAGCACTAATCCAGGCATTCTCTAAAGTATTCAATTGTATTTATTACTGCTTGGTAGTAACTTGATTAAAGTGTAGCTATCATTCTAAGTCTTTTGGATTAAGCACTTGGGCTTCAGACCAGTTGTTTTACATTAGGAAGGTTTGTGGCATGCACTGTGGTGGCAGGACAGGTAGCTTTCATCCTTCTAAGTTGGGAACTGCTGATTGAGAGCCCAGTGTCTGTTATTCTTAAAGTGTATTAGTTCTGGTTTAGGCACTTGGGCTTCAGGCCAGTTATTTTACATTAAGAAGGTTCGTGGTCTGCACTCTTGTGGGAGAAGAGGCTGGACTCTGCCATTCTGAGCTGGGAATTTCTGGTTAAAGGTTTATAGTGCCTGAATATTTGAACTGTATCTTACTGAAATTGGTACACCTTGTTTGCTGTAGCATAGACTAGATCCAGGCCTGCTGAATCTAGCTTTGTTTATATGCTTGTTGTTTGTTTGCTTGTTATTTCCCTGGAACGCTAATTCCACCTAATACGCGGCTTCTCAGTGCTTCTGTGGATCACTAGTGATATCTGCATTGCTTACTGTACTTATTTCCTTGTTTCACTTGAAAGAAAGTTACTGTTTGTCGTTTTTGCATTTAAGTTACCTGTAACACATTGCACTTAAGTTACCTGGCACTTGCTCACTAAAGCAATTATATAAGTCAGCACTAAAAATTAAAAGCACTACACCCTCACTCCCCTGTGGCCCTGGTTTTCAATTATTAAGGAATTCCCAATATTAATCTAGCATGTCCAAAGGTCAGTTGTCAATCTCCTCTCCGGTCCAGCTGGTGAATCTGGGAATCTTGAGGCAATGTTACAACTGCCTCATGTACACAGACAACCCTCTCCTCCTCCCAACAAATTCCAACACATATGAGAGATGCAACCATATAGCCAAACTGGAGGCTAAGCTCTCTCAACTCAGTACTGGCATAACCAGTCAGGAGGAGAAGGAAACCACACTCACTACAATTCCAGTCTCACATAGACCTACCACAACAGCAAACCAAACACATAATCACACAAAAACATACTCGGAGGCTCTAAATAAAGATCTGCTGAAGCAGCAGAGACCTCCAAAGCAGACACCCAAGCAGCCGCTACCCCAAAACAAAACACGTGCAACACATATCTCACAAAGCCAGTGTGCCAAACAGTCACAGCCCTTAAGACTAAACAACACACCTGATACACTTGTAATAGGTGACTCTATCGTCAGGCACACTGACGTCCCGCTCACCAGGCTGAACAAAGAGAGGGTCACTGTGAGCAGCCTGTCGGGTGCTAGGATCCGCCACATAACACAAGCACTCAGGTCACTCCAAGACAAGTACAAATATGACTCAGTCATTGTCCATGCTGGTGTGAATGACCTGAGACGTACCTCCCTGGACTACATGAAAAGAGACATAAAGGAGCTCTCTGAGCATGTAGCCCAGGTCGGTATGACCCTGACCTTGAGTAGCATCTTACCCTCACCAAGAATGATGCCACAATATGAAGACAAGATGATCAATTTCAACAATTGGCTTAAGTACTGGTGTCATTCAAAGGGGATCCAATGCCTGTCAGCTTGGGATGATATGCTCGACAAGTCACGATGCTTCACTAGGGACGGTTTGCACCTGTCACCCCTGGACTTTTGGATATTGGCAAAGGCTCTTGCTACCCCCATAGTGCCTTTTTTAGGCAAGGCTCAAAAGATAAACCCACCTCCATAGGTATCACAAGGGATAAGAAACTAAGAGTAATGCTACTCAACGCCAGAAGTCTAAACCTCAAGATGCACTTTTCGAAACTCTCCTTAGCATGGAGAACATCGATATCTGTGCAGTAACAGAAACCTGGTTCAGGGCTCCCGAGAGCACCCCAGCACTACCAGGTTATACCTCATACCATGCTTTTCGGCCCCAAAACTTGGACCGAACCACAAAGGAGGGGAGTATCGATATTCATCAAAGATACCCACACCTCCAGGTTGGTGGCAAAGCACGAAGCATCAGAGACTATCCATGTGCAACTAACAGTGGGTAAAACTGCCTTCCAGTTTATAGCCTGCTACAGACCACCCTCCCAAACCCAGGAACCCCACTCGGCCTTCCTGAGAACATTGGAAAATATGAAGGTCTCTCCAAACACCATTATATTGGGTGACTTCAACTACCCAAACATAGACTGGGAGCATTACTCTAGCTCCAACACCCTAGCCCAAAGGTTCCTAGAATTTATAAACTCAAATGCTATGGAACAACTTGTTACCACTCCCACAAGAGGGGAAAACATACTGGACCTGATCATCACCAACATGGGACTCTATGCTCCAGACCAGAAGTGTATCCCTCACTGGTAAGATCAGACCATAAACTAATCTCACTGGATATTCACATCCCGACCCCACCCCCTGCCCAGAAAACCACAGTGAAAAACTTCTCTAAAGCAAATTTCACACTCCTCAAAACTGAGGTGGAATCCTTCAAAGCCCCCGGGCCTGTGGAAAATACGGCCCAGACCGCAGAATAATTTATAAATGCATTCTATGAACACCTTTAGGAATGCATGGATCATGCAATCCCAAATAAAATCAAGACCCAATCCTCCAAAGGCAGACGTCCTGTCTGGTGGACCCCAGCCATAAAAAAAATATACAATAGAAGGAGGAAGCTACTAAATGATAGAGCAAAATCCCAAAAAGGGAAGGCATCACTGATCAGTATTAGCAAAAAACTACGGGCACACATAAAATTGTCTAAGGCCAGCTTCGAGAGAAAAATTGCACAGGACACTAAGGATAATCACAAGGCTTTCTTTAATTATGTTAGGAACCTGGGTGGTAATTCCCAGATATGCTCAGAATTAGTCCAAAATGACAAAAAATACACCAAACCCACAGACATTGCCAACATCCTAGCTGACAGGTTCAGCGCAAACTCCCCCCCCCACCAAAAGGGCAAATATCTATCCCAGCAGAGTGCTGCCCCCCTGACATCTCAGATGCTCAGGTAAGAGCCGCCCTCTCCAAAGCAAAAAACACAGCATCAGTGGGACCAGATGGTGTCCCGGGCTGCGTCCTACATGAACTCCAAGAAGAGCTAAACCCAAGCATAAAACTACTGTTCAATCTCAGCCTTGCTACAGGATATGTGCCCAAAAAGTGGCATACAGCAACAGTGGTCCCTCTCCATAAAGGTGGTGCCTCAATGGATCCTGGAAACTATCGCCCCATAAGCCTGACTAGCTTGGTCTGCAAAGCTATGGAAAGGATCATCGTGGACCTCATAAATAAAGATATTGGGGACCTACAAACACTGGATCCTACCCAGTTTGGCTTTGTTAAGGGCAGATCCTGCCTGTTAAACCTGGTTGATTTCTTTGAAACAGTCACCAAGGCCATTGACGAGGGGAAGGTGGTCCACACAGCCTACCTGGACCTCGCAAAGCCTTCAATACAATACCCCACTGGCATTATAGATAAGCTCACCAGCTTAAATATAAACCCTATGTCACTAGATGGATTGCAAACTGGCTCAAGGACAGAACCCACATGGTTAGAATTGCTGGAGCCATGTCAGACTCCAAACCAGTTACAAGTGGTGTCCCACAAGGTTCAGTCCTGGGACCTCTCTTGTTCGGTATATATTTCTCGGAGGTACAGGCCAACACGGAAGGACTGTGTCTGACCAAGTTCGCAGATGACTGCAAGCTGGGTGCCATAATTGACTCTCCAGCCGACACAAGCATCCTCCAAAAGGGCCTCATAGAAACAGACAACTGGTGCCAGAGCCATGGCCTCAAGCTAAATGCCAAAAAGTGTGTAGTCATCCCCTTTGGCAAAAACAAAGTGCCCACAAATTACCACATAGGTGGTAATCCATTAAGTACAGAAGATGTAATTAGGGACCTGGGGACCCAAGTTGATAGCAATCTCTCATTTGACAACCACGTGGCCAAAGTGGTTAGAAAAACATTTTATATAGCCCACCTAATCATGAAGGGATTCACATCTAGATCATGGGAGGTCATCGTGCCTCTTTACTCATCTCTCATCAGGCCCATAATTGAGTACAATGCCCCTTTTGGGATGTACCTTACCAGACACCTGCAGCAACTGGAAAGACCTCAAAAGTACCTCACCAAGAGGATCAAAGGGCTCAAACAGATGCCATATGCTGCCCGGTTAAAGAAACTCCAGCTCTACTCAGTGGCATACCGCCTGTTCAGAGGCGATCTGTGCCTGACGTATAAAGCCATGTCCAACCCGGAATGAATGGACATGCTGCACCTCAGAAAATCCAAATCCCATCGAGCTACGCCGAGAGACTTGAACCTCAGCACTGAAATAAATAGGACATGCTGGAGGGACAGATTCATAACCCAGAGGCTCCCTTCACTCTGGAATAAAATCCCAGTCCAGGTTAGGCAGAGTCCCTCATTGACTCTCTTCAAGAGGAATCTTGATGAGTGGATGGGAGATCGTAGGTTTACCCCGGGTATCACTTCTGTGTCACTGTTAGACTGAGGCACAGTATACTAACCTCAAAAAAGGGCATAGCAAAATAAATTTAAAATGGGTGGCGAAAGCCAAACACATTCTGGCTAGGCTTATAAATGCCCTAGGGCAGATAGCCTAGTATGAACCTATGAACCTATGAACCTAAAAGCATCCTGCTTCGTTCGCCAGGACAAACAAGCTCTTTAAGCAAAAGAAAAGGAGAAGATCAGCAAACAAGTAAGAATTGCTGCTGGGACGAGTGAGGCGAAACATGAAATGAAACTAGAAATGGAAGCCAAGGATATTAATACATACTTCTTTAATTACATCAAATGATTAAGAAATAATACCCAGCAATGTTCTGAAATAATACAAAATGTTATCATCCTCATTAGCTCTCTTAAACCTCCTAAGATCATTAAGGAACATGTTTTATCCTCGTAAAAAAAAATGAATACCTGGGCCTAATAAGTAGTACCCCCAAACATGCCCTCTTGGAAAACTTGTTTACCTTAAGCTTAGCCACAGTGTCTGTCCCAAATGAATTGGCATGTATTACCAGGAGTAGGAGCTACACAGACCCTAAGAACAAAAGAACTATCAGCCTAACTTGTCAAATTTTCAAAGTCATGGAATACATCACATCTATCTTCATTAACTACATTATCAAAAACATCCTATGACTAGTCCCTCAAGTAGTTTTTTATTCCAAGGGTAGGACATGTCCATTTAATTTAGCAAATTTGTTTGAGAAGGTCATGGAGGCAGTGGACAGTGGTTATTCAGCCATTGCAGCATGTTTGGACCTGACTAAGGCATTGGAAATCATCCCCCATGCTGGTATTGTTGATATGTTAAGATACCTAATATAGTCCCTTATGCAGTGAGGTGAATAACAAACTTGCTGAACCCACATAGTTGAGGTGGTAAATACCACCTCAGAAAGCAAGAAGGTAACTAATGGTGTACCTCAAGGCTCAGTACCAAGACCTATCCTTTTTGTCATATACTTTTCCAGTCTCCAAATCACAAACTAAGACATATGGCTAACTCAGTTTGCTAATGACTGCAAGTAGGGCGTTATTGTTTTAGCATCCCATTATTCAGAATCATCACAATGTGAATTAATCCTTACAAACTGTATCTGAAAATGGGTATAAATAAATGCAAAGAAGAGCAGTTTTGTCTCATTTGGTGAATGACTCTCATCTATAACATGCAGTATAGCGTACCCTATTCCAAACTGACACAGTATATAAAGGGATTTTAGCATGCTAGTAGACAACTCCCACTCCTTCAACCACCATGAAGCATAAGTGGTCAGGACATTCTTATGTCTGTCACAACTAATATCTGCAGTCAAAATAAAATATCATCACACTGTAGTCAGCTCTAATTAAATAAATTATAGAGTACAGTGCCCATCTCAGCATCTACCTATCCAGGAAAATCATGCCCATAGAAAAGTCCCAGGTGCTCCTAACTAAAAGAACTTTGGCTACTAAGACCAGCTTGAAGCTATATCCTTATACTCTGTGTCCTATTGCCTCCTACATGGAAATCTGTGTCTTGTATTCCATACCATTAAGGATCCTACCATCCATGATCTTTTGCAGTTCCACAAGACAAATTGCACTAAGAAACTTGAACTAAGGAATGCAATTTCCACCAACATATAAATAAAACATTCTAGAGTACAGAGGGTCACCCTCACAACTTGCAAGAAAACCTTGATGGCATTCACAAATTCATTCCTGGCCTGAACTACATTGCTGTTCTAGGAGCAGCAGATATATCATAAGGGTGGACATTGGCCAGGTGCAGCAGATATATCATAAGGGTGGACACTGGCCAGGTGCACATGGGCTTACTGTACATCAGTACCCTGATTGGAGAATGAGCGATCTCCAGCAGATCCACGGTATTAATGTACAAGTAATGGGCTTACTGTACATCAGTACCCTGATTGGAGAATGAGCGATCTCCAGCAGGGTATTAATGTACAAGTAATGGGCTTACTGTACATCAGTACCCTTGTTGGGGAACTAGCTTTGATTCTTCATTTAAAAGAAACATCATTTTAATGATGCAAATCACTGAGTGATTACTTAATCAAAGTTTTATCACCCCAACAGCTAAAATGATTGGAGAATGAAAAATCTCCAGCAGGGTATTAATGTACAAGTAATGGGCTTACTGTACATCAGTACCCTGATTGGAGAATGAGCGATCTCCAGCAGGGTGTTACTGTACAAGTAATGGGCTTACTGTACAACAGTACCCTTGTTGGGGAACGAGCGATCTCCAGTAGTGTATTAATATACAAGTAATGGGCTTACTGTACATCAGTACCCTGATTGGAGAACGGGCGATCTCCAGCAGGGTATTAATGTACAAGTAATGGGCTTACTGTACATCAGTACCCTGATTGGTGAACGAGCGTTCTCCCACAGGGTATTAATGTACAAGTATTGGGCTTATTTTGAATCTCATCCTTACATGCCAGGAGGTCTTGTCAAAGGTAGTTGTGCTTCCAGAGATTAGCGAGGTTTGAAATTCACTTCCCACTAGAAATACAATTCACCATCTTAGTGATAACTACATAACAATAACTCAAATGCTCTAGTTAAAGACTTGTCATACTCCATTAATGGGTGCATGTAGTTCAGTTTTTTTAATTTATAGTATTAGTATTTTCATCAGTGCCACTAACACAAAACATAGCAAAACATAGCAATCAATCACACACATTTAAACACATTTAAAACACAAATGTAGATATAATTTGATTGTTTTCAATGAAGATGGCACATTTAAGCAACTTTAGAGCTCAAGTAGCTCAATTTTTTAAACACTGTGCCATTATCTACACTAAATATACTACTTGCTAGTTTATTTTAAATTCTTGGGGGTCACCTTGAATTTCCATTTCTCTTCTACAACAGATTCAGATTCTCATTTAAACCTGTCTACCACTACAATTTCTAACATTTTCAAATTGCTGTTGTTGTCAGGTTCTAGCCTTATTTTAAAAATATGTTTTAAACCATACTTCTATGCTTTTACTTGTTTCTCAGGATTAAGTTATAAAATAAAATGTTTAATCTTGTACAGTTATTCTTATCAAGTTCATAGTTAAAAATTCCTTTTTTTCGTTTTTCGAGTCTAGTAAGTTCTTTCTTCATTTATATATATATATATATATATATATATATATATATATGTTCATGTTGCCTCTTTCAGTACATCAGTACCCTGATTGGACAACAAGCTTTCTCCAGCAGGGTATTAATGTACAAGTAATGGGCTTACTGTACATCAGTACCCTGATTGGAGAATGAACGATCACCAGCAGGGTATTAATGTACAAGTAATGGGCTTACTGTACATCAGTACCCTGATTGGACAACGAACGTTCTCCAGCAGGGTATTAATGTACAAGTAATGGGCTTACTGTACAGAGCTTCTGAGTACCTTCTGATTGGAGAATTAACTTTTTGTTTTGCTGTTGCAGGTTACAGCTTTTTTATACAACTCTAATTGACCATTAGTGTCTTGCCGAGTGGCATAGTGTTCCTGACTGCAGCTCTATGAGAAAGTTTTTACTGTCACTTTTTAAAATTTTAGTTGTAATTTAATAAGCAATCTACAAGAAAATTGTTGTAACATTGTTGACTGTAAATAAAGCAATTCTTTATCTTTTTTCAGTCAGTGCAATGTTATACATCCTTTCTGACTACCACCAAGCACCTGGTGTGGTGATAGAACCTACAAAATTTTGATCTTATGGAATTAATGTCAAATTCTTCCTATTATACCACTGACATTGCACTGGAGGACATTGATTGATTGCACATCATCTTTTCGCACATCATCTTTCATTTTTTGTTTGTTTTAATTTTTTTCGTCTTTTCTTCTTCCTTTCCTAATCAAAACAGGATCATGATTTCCATGCTTGATCAACTACTTAGGCTTAAGGATGCAAACTTTCTCATGACTGTTGCATTCTTACTCTGTATCCAGTGTCTAAATCAGGTAATCTCCTAATTTTTTTTATCATAAAAACATTTCTATCTCACTTCTCTTCTGAATAACTGTTCCTTTATGTACTGATGTTCCAGTCAGCAGGGTATTGATGTACAAGTAATGGGCTTACTGTACATCGGTACCCTGATTGGAGAACTGGCGTTCTTCAGCAGGGTATTAATGTACATTAGTAATGGGCAAACTGCACATCAACACACTGACTGGAGAACGAACGTTCTCCAGCAGTGTATTAATGTACAAGTAATGGGCTTACTGTACATCAGTATCCTGATTGGAGAATGAGCGTTCTCCAGCAGGGTATTAATGTACAAGTAATGGGCTTACTGTACATCAGTACCCTGATTGGAGAACGAGAGTTCTCCAGCAGGGTATTAATGTACAAGTAATAGGATTACTGTATATCAGTACCCTGAATGGAGAACGAGTGATCTCCAGCAGGGTATTAATGTACAAGTAATGGGCTTACTGTATATCAGTACCCTGATTGGAGAACGAGCGTTCTCCAGCAGGGTATTAATGTATAAGTAATGGGTTACTGTACAACTGTACCCTAATTGGTGAACGAGCGTTCTCCAGCAGGGTATTAAAGTACAAGTAATGGGCTTACTGTACATCAGTACCCTGATTGGAGAATGAGCGTTCTCCAGCAGGGTATTAATGTACAAGTAATAGGCTTACTGTACATCAGTACCCTGAATGGAGAACGAGCGATCTCCAGCAGGATATTAATGTACAAGTAATGGGCTTACTGTACATCAGTACCCTGATTGGAGAACGAACAATCTCCAGCATGGTATTAATGTACAAGTAATGGGCTTACTGTACATCAGTACCCTGATTGGAGAACGAGCGATCTCCAGCAGGGTATTAATGTACAAGTAATGGGCTTACTGTACATCAGTACCAAGATTGGGGAACGAGCGTTCTCCAGCAGGGTATTAATGTACAAGTAATGGGCTTACTGTACATCAGTACCCTGATTGGAGAATGAGCGATCTCCAGCAGGGTATTAATGTACAAGTAATGGGCTTACTGTACATCAGTACCCTGATTGTAGAACGAGCGATCTCTAGCAGGGTATTAATGTACAAGTAATGGGCTTACTGTACATCAGTACCCTGACTGGGGAACGAGCCATCTCCAGCAGGGTATTAATGTACAAGTAATGGGCTTACTGTACATCAGTACCCTGATTGGAGAACGAGCGATCTCCAGCAGGGTATTAATGTACAAGTAATGGGCTTACTGTACATCAGTACCCTGATTGGAGAACGAGCGTTCTCCAGCAGGGTATTAATGTACAAGTAATGGGCTTACTGTCAATCAGTACCCTGATTGGAGAACGAGCGTTCTCCAGCAGGGTATTAATGTACAAGTAATGGGCTTACTGTACATCAGTACCCTGATTGGTGAACGAGCGATCTCCAGCAGGGTATTAATGTACAAGTAATGGGCTTACTGTATATCAGTACCCTGATTGGGGAACGAGCGATCTCCAGCAGGGTATTAATGTACAAGTAATGGGCTTACTGTACATCAGTACCCTGGTTGGGGAACGAGCGATCTCCAGCAGGGTATTAATGTACAAGTAATGGGCTTACTGTAAATCAGTACCCTGATTGGAGAACGAGCATTCTCCAGCAGGGTATTAATGTACAAGTAATGGGCTTACTGTACATCAGTACCCTGATTGGAGAATGAGTGTTCCCCAGCAGGGTATTAATGTACAAGTAATGGGCTTACTGTACATCAGTACCCTGATTGGAGAACGAGCGTTCTCCAGCAGGGTATTAATGTACAAGTAATGGGCTTACTGTACATCAGTACCCTGATTGGAGAACGAGCGTTCTCCAGCAGGGTATTAATGTACAAGTAATGGGCTTACTGTACATCAGTACCCTGATTGGAGAACGAGCATTCTCCAGCAGGGTATTAATGTACAAGTAATGGGTTTACTGTACATCAGTACCCTGATTGGAGAATGAGCATTTTTCCAGCAGGGTATTAATGTACAAGTAATGGGCTTACTGTACATCAGCATCCTGATTGGAGAACGAGCAATCTCCAGCAGGGTATTAATGTACAAGTAATGGGCTTACACTCCATCTGTACCCTAATTGGTGAATGAGCATTCTCCAGCAGGGTATTAATGTACAAGTAATGGGCTTACTGTACATCAGTACCCTGATTGGAAAACAAGCGTTCTCCAGCAGGGTATTATTGTATAAGTAATGCCCGGTGAAAAACGAGTCCACTACTTCACGGCAGCATATCAAGCTGGCTGGAGCTCGAACTGGAAAAAAAATAATAGCTGCCATTATTTTACCCTTATTAAGTAGTGGTTCTGCTGTTTAGATAGCATAACATGTCAAAAAAAAGCAAAAGAGAAAACAAAAGACAGGCTGTGTGTGTGCGTGTGTGCATGTGTGTGTGCGTGTGCGTGTGTGTGTCTGTGCTTGCATGTGTGTGTTTGTGTGTGTGTGTGTGTGTGTGTGTGTGTGTGTGTGTGTGTGTGCGTGTGCATGTGTGTTTCATGTTTGTGTGTGTGTGTGTGTGTTTGTGTGTGCATGTGTTTGTGTGTTTGTGTGTGTGTTTGTGCATTTGTATGTATGTGTGTGTGTGTGTGTGTGTGTGTGTGTGTCTGTGTGTGTCTGTTTGTGTGTGTTTGTGTGTGTGTATTTGTGAGATGGAGAGAATCAGAGAGAAAGTGAGAGCAATTGTGTGTCACTGAAAGCATGCATGATTTAAGAGGTGACTGTGTGTATCTTTGAGAGTTCAAGAGAGAGTAAGAGTGATCTTGTGTGTGTGAATGTGTGTATGAAAGCAGAGGAGACTGTGTGTGTAAGAGAGAGAGAGTGAGAGCGATGTTGTATGACTGAATGTCTGTATGAAAGCAGCAGAGACTGTGTATGTGAGAGAATGAGAAAGAGCGAGACTGATCGTGTGTGAGTGAATATGTGCAGAAATGTAGAGGAGACTGTGTGTGTGCATATGTATGTGTGTGTGAAAGCAGAAGAGACTGTGTATGTGTGTATGAAAGAGAGATAGCGTGGGCTCTGTGTAAACTGTTATGTTTTACTTATTTATTTTTTAAGCACTGTATTGTTTATTTTATGTATTTTTGATGTAAAATGCTTCCTCCAGCACCATTAACATATACTACAGCAAGTTTAAAACATTAGGCGGAGGAACTATTTTTCATTAAACATATGTAAAAAAACAATTCAGTACTTAAAAAAATAAATAAGCAAGTAAAACACAACAATTTTACAGTGAGGCCATTCTCTAAGCACAATAATGCCCTCCAGGGTGTGTCTTACTGTGCAATTAATGCCCTTCCAGTAGTGTAGAGGCACTCTGCTTGCAGTGTGGGGCCTTATAACACTCCTGGGTGGGTGTTAATTACACAATAATACACACCCTGTCACAGGCATTATTGCTTGCTTATCCTCTGTCTCATGATTGTAGAATTTAAAGCTCTAATCACACCTATACTTCTTGTGTATGTCAGTTTGGTGAAATTATTTCATGGATTTGGTTAATAATCAAAGTATATAAGACACAGTTAATAATCTACAAATATAACAAACAGTTAATAAACTACACCAATAAGGCACACAGGTTCTTAGTACAAAAGATTAAGGCTTCACTGCTTGCCAGCCTGAGTCTCATAGGTTCTATTTACTGATCCTAAAAGAATAAAAACAAAACTAGAATGACTTCTATCCTGCCACAATGTCTGTACAGATAAAACAACAAATAGCTTCTATCCTGCCACAATGTCTGTACAGGTAAAACAACAAAAAACGTCTATCCTGCCACAATGTCTCTACATGTAAAACAACAAAGAGCTTCTATCCTGCCACAATGTCTTTACAGGTAAAACAACAAAGAGCTTCTATCCTGCCACAATGTCTGTACATGTAAAACAACAATGAGCTTCTATCCTGCCACAATGTCTGTACAGGTAAATTAGCAATGAACTTCTATCCTGCCACAATGTCTGTACTGGTAAAACAACAAAGAGCTTCTTTCCTGCCACAATGTCTGTACAGGTAAAACAACAAAGAGCTTCTATCTTGCCACAGTGTCTGTACAGGTAAAACAACAATGAGCTTCTACCCTGCCACTATGTCTGCACAGGTAAATTAGCAATGAGCTTCTATCCTGCCACAATGTCTGTACTGGTAAAACAACAAAGAGCTTCTATCCTGCCACAATGTCTGTACAGGTAAAACAACAATGAGCTTCTCGCCTGCCACAATGTCTTTACAATTAAAACACAATGAGCTCCTATCCTGCCACAATGTCTGCACAGGTAAAACAACAATGAGCTTCTATCCTGCCACAATGTCTATACTGTAAAACAACAAAGAGCTTCTATCCTGTCACAATGTCTGTACAGGTAAAACAACAATGAGCTTCTATCCTGCCACAATGTCTGTACAGGTAAAACAACAATGAGCTTCTTGCCTGCCACAATGTCTTTACAAGTAAAACACAATGAGCTCCTATCCTGCCACAATGTCTGCACAGGTAAAACAACAATGAGCTTCTATCCTGCCACAATGTCTGTACTGGTAAAACAACAAAGAGCTTCTATCCTGCCACAATGTCTGTACAGGTAAAACAACAATGAGCTTCTATCCCGCCACAATGTCTGTACAGGTAAAACAACAATGAGCTTCTATCCTGTCGCAATGTCTGTACAGGTAAAACAACAATGACATCAGTATTACTGCTTGATGTCACTGGCTTTCATCATCATCATCATCACCATCATCATTACACTGTTTTCCTCAATTTACAAAATGTCCTGGCCAAATTTTACCTTGTCAGTATAACTAACACCGAGGGTCTCCCCAGAAAATAAATTATGTCTAGTCAGATTAACTCAGAAATCAAAAAATAAGCAAATAAAATGAATAAATTACATTTATTATTGCCTGGGATCTAGTCAGATGTTTGGAAATTGGTAAACATAGTGCTTTTGCTAAAACAAGGATCAAAGAATATGGTCAGAGCCTATAAGTCAATCACATTCCCTTTTATCTACAATTCTGGAGGAAGTTGTTACCATGTAAGGACAAGCCAGTAAAATTCAACAAGTCTCTTGACTAAACGTACAGTTGGAGAAGGCCATGCGCTCCATTGTTGTGTCTTACAAACAGCTTATATTCTGCCACAATGTCTGTACAGGTAAAACAACAATGAGCTTATATCCTGCCAGAGTGTCTGTACAGGTAAAACAACAATGAGCTTCTACCCTGCCACTATGTCTGTGCAGGTAAATTAGCAATGAGCTTCTATCCTGCCACATTGTGTGTACTGGTAAAACAACAAAGAGCTTCTATCCTGCCACTATGTCTGTACAGGTAAAACAACAAAGAGCTTCTTTTCTACCACAATGTCTGCACACGTAAAACAACAATGAGTTTCTCTCCTGCCACAATGTCTTTACAAGTAAAACACAATGAGCTCCTATCCTGCCACAATGTCTGCACAGGTAAAACAACAATGAGCTTCTATCCTGCCACAATGTCTGTACTGGTAAAACAACAAAGAGCTTCTATCCTGCCACAATGTCTGTACAAGTAAAGCAACAATGAGCTTCTATCCTGCCACAATGTCTGTATAGGTAAAACAACAATGAGCTTCTATCCTGCCACAATGTCTGTACAGGTAAAACAACAATGACATCAGTATTACTGCTTGATGTCACTGGCTTTCATCATCATCATCATCATCATCATTGCACTCTTTTTCTCAGTTTACAAAATGTCCTGGCCAAATTTCACCTTGTCAGTATAACTAATACCAAGGGTCTCCCCAGAAAATAAATTATGTCTAGTCAGATTAACTCAGAAATCAAAAAGTAAGCAAATAAAATGAATACATTAAATTTATTATTGCCTGGGATCTAGCCAGAGGTTTGGAAATTGGTAAACATAGTGCTTTTGTTAAAACAAGGATCAAAGAATATGGTCAGAGCCTGTAAGTCAATCACATTCCCTTTTATCTAAAATTCTGGAGGAAGCTGTTACCATGTAAGGACAAGCCAGTAAAATTCAACCAGTCTCTTGACTAAACAAAAACGCACAGTCAGAGAAGGCCATGCGCTCCATTGTTGTGTCTTACAAAGAGCTTCTATCCTGCCACAATGTCTGTACAGGTAAAACAACAATGAGCTTCTATCCTGCCACAGTGTCTGTACAGGTAAAACAACAATGAGCTTCTACCCTGCCACTATGCCTGTACAGGTAAATTAGCAATGAGCTTCTATCCTGCCACATTGTGTGTACTGGTAAAACAGCAAAGAGCTTCTATCCTGCCACTATGTCTGTACAGGTAAAACAACAAAGAGCTTCTATCCTACCACAATGTCTGCACACGTAAAACAACAAAGAGCTTCTATCCTGCCACTATGTCTGTACAGGTAAAACACAATGAGCTGCTATCCTGCCACAATGTCTGCACAGGTAAAACAACAGTGAGCTTCTCTCCTGCCACAATGTCTTTACAAGTAAAACACAATGAGTGCCTATCCTGCCACAATGTCTGCACAGGTAAAACAACAATGAGCTTCTATTCTGCCACAATGTCTGTACAGGTAAAACAACAATGAGCTTCTATCCTGCCACAGTGTCTGTACAGGTAAAACAACAATGAGCTTCTATACTGCCACAATGTCTTTACAGGTAAAACAACAATGAACTCCTATCCTGCCACAATGTCTTTACAGGTAAAACAACAATGAGCTCCTATCCTGCCACAATGTCTGTACAGGTAAAACAACAATGAGCTTCTATCCTGTCACAATTTCTGTACAGGTAAAACAATAATGAACTTCTATCCTGCCATAATGTCTGTACAGGTAAAACAACAATGACATCAGTATTACTGCTTGATGTCACTGGCTTTCATCATCATCATCATCATTGCACACTTTTCCTCAATTTACAAAATGTCCTGGCCAAATTTCACCTTGTCAGTATAACTAACACCAAGGGTCTCCCCAGAAAATAAATTATGTCTAGTCAGATTAACTCAGAAATCAAAAAGTAAGCAAATAAAATGAATAAATTAAATTTATTATTGCCTGGGATCTAGCCAGAGGTTTGGAAATTGGTAAACATAGTGCTTTTGCTAAAACAAGGCTCAAAGGATATGGTCAGAGCCTGTAAGTCAAATACATTCCCTTTTATCTAAAATTCTGGAGGAAGTTGTTACCATGTAAGGACAAGAGAGTAAAATTCAACCAGTCTCTTGACTAAACAAAAACACACAGACAGAGAAGGCCATGCGCTCCATTGTTGTGTCTTACAAACTCCGTACTAATAGCATGTGCCTGAAATAAATCACATAGTTCTTTATCCATGAAAATCTGCCTTATGAAATGTAACATTATGCTGTTAGTAAAAGTGAACTTACCTGTTTTTCTAGCAACCTGGAGGGCAGATCGTTTAAGATGCCAATTGATCAAACACAATCTCAGGCAATGGCATTGAGAAGAGGAATGCTGAGTCCTAAGGCCAGTACTCCAGTCTTTGGTGGAATATCTTCCAGATTTTTAAACAAAGTATAGATTACAGCAAATTAAATTTGGAACATCACTAGATCTGCAGCATACATGGATAAAACTCTCACTATAGCCCAGATAAGCTTGGTTTCAAGCAATGGCCTGGGCACTGGAGATACTAGCTGCAGTGCAGGGAGGTCAGAAAAAAATGTGCCTGCTTGCCTTCATGTGGGGAGTCTGTGTCTCAGGGTGCACATACCATTAATGTGCCGTATTGTAGGACAGAAATCAGCAGGAAGCTTTTATTTTGTGGTGGGGGGTGCAGCTGTCTATGGCAGTTGTGGAGGTATGTGCCAAATTCCTCCGGGTTCCCACTGTAAACCCACAGTGTGAGCTCTCATGAACATATGATGAAGACTGTATGCGTTAGATGATCCCCCTCCCCACTCTGATAACTGCCTGGATGATTACCTCTCCATGGTCATGCTTTCATCCTGCAATGCAAAATGAATGGGTGCATAGTAGTGTTGACTTTTCTCGGAGAGCACATGGGAATAAAGGGTCCTTAAATGTTTCTTAGATGATTTACAGGTGTAAAGTAGAGAAAAATGCTGGCAAAAAAGGTCTGTCTTTTTTTTTTCTTGCAGGCAGATAAAAAAAAGAGAATATTCTCTGTTATATCTGTTGATTCTGAAATTAAAAAAACATCAACTGGAAACTCACATGGTAACAGCAGAGAAATCATTATCAAACTGTACAATTCCTTCCAGAGTCTTCTCCAGCCATGCAATATAAATCTACGTGCTCTTCCTTGGAAAATTAAGTCTATAACCACTGTACCATTCTTCACAAAAGCAGTCAAAGACTTTATCAAAGGTGAAACTATTTGCAAATGTCTGGGCAAAGGGTCTTAACCTAATTCCCATGCTGGAATTGCTCATATGAGTTGGGGTATCTTGGAGGACAATGTTACCCATGTATTTGGCTACAATAAACAGTATTCAGTGTTAAATGTAGCACATAGTTTGAAGGAACACTAATATTTTATGGGACGCCAACACAGTGATACAACAGTCAGTACTGTCAGTTCATAGGGATTGGTCCTCCAGGTTCTCAGCTTGGCCTCTTTCTGTATGGTGTCTGAATTTCTTCACTGTGTCTGTGTCAGTTTTTGTCAGGGTGCTCCAGTTTCCTCCCACATCCAAAGACATGCTATAGGTAATTGAGTTAATTGTTCTTCACTCAGATTTCCCACAGTAGGTAAGCGTGCTACATAACAGTAAGTGAATGGTGTACCTGAGGTGGTAATCTGACATGTTTAAAGTAAGTTCCGCTGTCTAGCACCCAGTGAATGCTGGGACAGGCTCTAGCTTTCCCTGTGAAGATAAAAGGGACTAAGCAATAAATCAGACATTAAATGACTGAATCTTACTGAACTCATGTAACTTATTAATGTTTGCTTTAGATTAGTTTATGTTGTTTTCTTTCTTTCCTTTTTGTAAACAGGTTGTATCTTAAGAAAGTCCTGGTAGTATAGTTCATTTGTCTGTATAAATCAATCAATCAATCAATCAATCAATCAATCAATCAATCAATCAATAATTAAATATCTGATTGTCTGTTCATTCTGTGGCCAGGAGATCAGTTTTCTGTATGTTGTGCTCACTCAAGCAGTTCCTTTATATCTGGTATTAATGGCTGCAGATGTGTGGGCTGTCAAAAAAATGACAAAAATTTATAAACAAACACCTGCTCTCAGAAGTTCTTTTTGAGTTTTGCCTCCAAGTCATGTGAAACATCTTTGCATGCCTACACAGTGTCACATGGCCATTCTGAACATAATGTAAAGCTATAGAATTACTCCAAATGTATCTAAGTGGAGTACATCCTTGTAGCTTAATTGCATGACATCATCATGATTCCTTAATTACATGACCTCATCATGATTGCTTAATTACACAACCTCATCATGATTCTTTTTTTGCAGTGGACAGGGTGCCTAGTAATGAAGTCATTCCATTTAGTACTTGTGGCGTAATTCTTTACAAACTCTCTTACGATTCCTAAAAGGAAACACTTGCTGTATAGAAACTGAACTTATAGTAGTTCTGTTTAAATTCCAGGTCACTAAATAATTTGTTTTACCAAATGCAGCCTTTCAGAAGGTACTGTTACAGTTACCCAGTTATTTTAGTGGATAGTCTTAAAAATGTCATGTCACACTATTTGTTTGATCAAAAGTCAGCTTTTATTTGAAAGAACATAGCAAATCAACAGGAAAAATATTACCACTTCAGCATCTTATACCCAACAGACTAAGCTAGGTAAGGCAATGCATTATGGTACATGTACAGTCTTAAAAAGATGACATCATGCATTAGTCTTAAAACAGCAGTGGCTATACACACATATGTATAATATGCATAAAACTATAGCAACTTTATTTTGCTTGTCATTACATTGTACATGTGAAGCTGCATGGGGAAGGAGCAGTGAAGAGAGGCTGTTTTGGGAAGCATGAGGTCTTAGTGGCCAGTAAATCTGCCTCACAGCTCCAGGATGTATTTTTCAGCCATTAGTCCTGACTGTATGGAGTATGCATGTTCCCCCATGTCAGCACTCAGCACTGGTTTTCTTTGGTTATTCCAGTTTCCCCGCATCTCATGAAAACATTCTGATTAATTGGCTACTCTAAACTGTCCATATATATTTATTTAAATAATAAAAAAATGACCAGTTACACGCTCAGCTTTATATTAGGTTTAGCCTTTTGCTTTTGTTTCCAAGTTTGTGGCTGAAAACAGTTCTTGATGGCAAGTTTACTTATTCAGTTATAAAAAAAAAAAAAAAAAAACAACTGAAGCTTGTCATATTTGCTATATCACTTACAGACTGCTGGGTGCAATTTCATGGCAATCATAGTGTGTTTCAAAAACTGTAAATTAAATCATACAGAATCCCATTTAAAAGCACAGAAGTAAGATTCAAATAGGTTTACACTTCTGAGTCGTGACAGACTGCACTGACATCTCCTAGGAAGCTCATGTTGCTTTGCATAGGTAGTTAAGAGTCGGTGTGACACATGAAGGTAGTTATTCACATCAGAGATGCTCAAAACTCCCAAGTGTTTACACTTATTCTCACGTTTTTCACAGATGCTCCAAATGATGGCATTGTATATATAGACATTACTAAGAGCTTCTGGCTAAATTTTCTGAAATTATACATATAATGTTTCTAATGTAACATTTCTTAGCATTAAGGATACATTCTATTCAGGGAAAATGACTGCAAAATGATTTTCTTCTTTATTCCCACAGTTTTGTACAGCAAACTTGCTGAACAATTGTATTCTGGTGTTTGCATGCATAATAGACTAAGGATGTGAAATGTGGAGGCATTCTACATCCTGCATCTCTACTGTGCTTTCTGAATGCTACACTGTGACCTGAAACGTATGCTTTTGTTGTATATGGCAGCATTTGAATTCCTTATTGCAGATGTAGGTGGCCTTTCTGAAAAGCCTGTGAATGCTACATCAGAGGCCGTGTGAGAAGCAGCTCTGAAAATGTCATGAACCATTATGGCACAGCAGTGCACCTACTCTACGTTATACTTTTCAAAATAAAAGCTGGGTTTGGCTTTATTTGCTTAATTTAATTTTCGTAGAATGCTTCTGTGATTTCACAGAATATTTCATTTATTTGGTTACTATTTTTTTATTTGGTAAGTGGACAAAATAAGAACTTCTTTTAACAATAAAGGTGTTCAACCTATCTAACTAGTCTTTATATTTCAAAAAGATAACAGAATACATTTAATGTCTACAGGCATAAGACTCATGCTAAGCAGAAACTGGAGACATGAAAACTAAAAAAAAAAAACAAGTTGTATATATAAAGGCATGAAACATAACACAGAATACCAGAGCCCTGCAGATGTGAACTCACTGGCATTCAGATATAATATGATTTATGAACTCTACAGTATTTTTTTTTAATTATGAACTCTCTAGTATTAAACAGTTCAGAATAATGCTGTTGTGTTGGTAATGTTCTGATTTTAAGTATTAAAACAAAATCTTGCTTCTAACAAGATACTGATAATAAAACTTTTCAGCCTGATGTCCCCATTTAGCAAATATAAATAAATGAACAAAATAGATAGCAGAGGAGCCCTATATATGTTGAGGATCTTAAATGAATTTTATCCAAAACCTCAATGGCCTCCTAGTCATATCACACAGCATAAGTATCCTCAGTAACTTATAGAGCACTCTGCTATGACAACACACACCAAGACAAACACAGTGTCATTACATGGTGTCTCAAACTCGAAGACCATAAGGCAAACCACCATACAACACAATATTTTAGTCATAGGAGATTCTATTGTAAGACACACAGATATCTCACTCACCAGGCTGAGCGAGGAGAGAGTCACGGTCCACTGCCTATCAGTGGCCAGGATCTGCCAGATTGCACATGCACTCATGTCATTGAACCATAAGTGCCAGAATGACTCTTTCATACTTCATGTGGGTGTAAATGACCTGATGTACCTCCCTGGACTATATGAAGACTATATGAAGGGAGGCGTGATTCCCGGACTATGCATCCTTGGCCGGTATGTCTCTCATTGAGTAATATTCTACCGTCTCCAAGGATAATACCACAGTTCCAACAGACGGGCATTGATTTTAATAATTGGCTTAGGTTCTGGTATCTCTCCAAGGGGGTACAATATTTGTCTGCCTGGATGGATATGATAGACAGACCACACTGCTTTGCCTAGGATGATCTGCACCTACCCCCCCCCCACACATTTTTTAATATTTGCTAAAGCCATGTCCATTCGATAGGGCCTTTTTTAGGCAGTGGCAACCTGATGAACCCATTGACATAGCTAAACTGATTCAGAATAATCCTAAACTATTAGTGCTAAATGCCAGGAGTATAAAAAAGAAACTTCCTCCCCACCCTGGATAATACAGACATTTGTTTAGTTACCAAGACTTTTACAGCTGCAAAGAGCACCATGACAGTGCAAGGCTATAATGCCTTCCACAAATTCAGACCAGCTACTACACAGACAGGAACTAAAGGTGGAGGTGTCTTGATTTGCATCCAACACAAGCACACCTCAAGGCAGGTCAAACAGTATCACACACGAGCTTCTCCATGTCCAACTTACCAAAAGTACAAGTCCATACCATATCCTTGAAATTTATACGTCCCCTTCCATGACCCAAGAACCTCATACCATGTACTTGAATGGACTGGAGACACATTCAACCAAACACAATATTCATGGGTGACATTAATTATACCAACATTAACTCTGAATCATACACTACCTTAAACATTCAAGCCCAGTGATTCCTGGACTTCATTAACACAGACACCCTAGAACAGCAATTCTGATACCAGTGGTAGAAGTATCCTTGACGTGGTTCTCACAAACATAGGGACATGGTGCAATGTCCTCATTGCTCAGGTTGGACTATAGAGATGTCTCCTTTGAAATAAATATTAAGCCAGGGACCTCATCTAAGTACTTCCCACTAAGCAACAATCTAGCAACATTCCAAGCTCCCCAGCCCTGTAAACACAGCTGCTTATGTGGAATTATTCACAAAAAACCCTGGACACTCATTTAAATAGTTGCACAGAGACAGCTGTACCTACCTGAGATAAACATAGGACAGTCTTCAAAAACAAGCCACATTGGTGGAACACCAGTATAAATAGGTTATATAACAAAAAAAAAAAAGAAAGAACATCATGTCCAAAAACAAAAAGGACATTATCCAGCAAGATAAAAACTCCCTCATCAATCTGAACAAGCAACTCAGAGGACTAATTAAGTCCACCAAAGCCAAATTTGTGCTATAAATGGTCTTCAAAGCTATGGACAACCATATGGCTTTCTTCAGTTATGTCTACAGCCTTAAAGCCAATACCCAGCAATGTGCAAAATTAATGGTGAATGGCTCTAGATGATTGTCACTGTTGATGTGACACCCTGACCCCATATATAAAAATGACAAAAAGGGGTTATGGATGGATGGATGGATGGATGGATGGATGGATGGATGGATGGATGGATGGATGGATAGATGGATGGATGGAATGAACAACCTATAAAAACTTGAAGATATAGCAAATCTGCTGGTTGATAGACTTAGTAACACTTTTACACTCAGTGTCGCCTGCCCCCCAGGAAATATCCCCCACCATTTCTCTACCCACTATGTCTAGGGTGAAGTTCCTTAATGTATTCTCTAAAGCCAGGAACACTTCTTCAATAGACCCTGATAATATCCCAGGATGCCTCTTGGGGGTTATTTTCTCCAAGTCTTTTGGGTTTGGACCACATTCCTATGGTACGTCCTGCCTTCTCCCTTGTAAATATCTCTGCTTAAACAGTAAAGCCTTAATGTTTTCTCACTATCTTTTATATATGTCTTTTTCCATATCGTAATTCTCTCATGTATTATTCACGAAATTCTGTAATACATTTCTATACATTTCCCACACTTCACGTTTTCTTCCTTTTTCACATCATCCTGACATGAAAAAATTCTATACTTCTTTTTTAAATTCAATCCATCATTCAGACCAGTTTTTATAGAAGCTCTTCATAGTTATATGACCCTTCCATGACTTTAATATGTCCCACTCACCAATTGTAACTCATCATTTCTTATTTATAGCTTCATAGGTTCATAAGTGTGTACTACGCTAATGGCCCTGGAGCCTTTTTCAAGCTTAGCCCATAGGATTACCCTGGCATTGTGCCACTCAACCTTAGCTGCCAGGGCCTCTGTCGAGTAGAGCCACTGGAGTGATCCCCGGGGCGAATTTTCTGTTTCCCATCCACTCATCAAGATTTCTCTTGAAGAGGGCCAGTGAGGCACTCTGCTTGACATGTATGGGAAGCCTATTCCATAGCATGAGCAGGCTCTGGGTTACGAACCTTCTTTTTATTCCTTTCCTAGTTTACCTATTTGAACACACTACATTTCTTCCATCACCTACATCCATATTGTTAAATGGTCTGAAAACATTCATCACAACTGTGTCACCATCTGCTAGCTCCAGTCCCTCCAATAATATAAAACAATCAATTTCAGATCCAAGTGCCCCCTTCTGTAAGTTCATTGACTTTTGTTTCACATAGCTAATTTAGTGCAATGCATCACTTCTTGTACTTTTACATCTTTCCCTTTCTTTTTAGATTTTCTCTTTAAATTGCAATTAAAGTGCCCTGCAGTTATAATGTTCATGTTAACCACCACTGCCTAATATCTTTCCTTGCTAGTTATATATGTGTATAGTGCTATAATTCTGTTAACATGTTCTCCTCACCTCTCATCCGTAACAGTAAACCACTCCTCTTTACCAACATCACAAGTAGTGTTTTCACTGTTTTTACACAACACAGGCACTACAGAGCAATGCTCATTCCCGAAGTTCCATATTATAGCTCTGCCTCACAATGTTTCTGTTTTCAATCTTTCTTCACTTGTCAGGAATCTTATATTGTATTACAGAATGACATCCACATCACATTTATCACACCATTCTAGTATCCCTATCCTATTTACAATGTTAATAATACTGTTCACATTTACTAAATGAACTATAAAGTGGTTGCGTTTCCTTATTTTTAAGTTTATCAGAAAATCTTTTTTTAAATTTTTGTTTTCTTACTTTTCCTCTTTCCTGAATTGAATATATTTTTTTGCATCTATGTATAAATAATCCTCAGTCCCGAAAATCATATTTTTCACTGGCAAGAACTTAAAAAAATATTGTCAGTTTTTTTCTTTGGCCTGTCTTTCTGTATTGCACACTCTCTCCTCCTTTTCCCCTCCATATTTTTTCTTCTTCACCTAGTTCACCCTCCTTTCCAGGCTCTTTTTGTCCTTCCTCAATGTTTTCTTCAATTTCCCTTTCTTTTTCATTATTTACTGTTTGCTTTAGACAATCTATTCAAAAGTGTCTGCAACCTGCATTCAGGCACACACCTTCTTGCTGTATGTCCTTTCTTCTCTCACTGGTCACATTGTAGCTTGTCACAATCATTAATTAAATGAGAAAACTCCTGACAAAACAAACAAGACTTTGGCTCGCCAGCATGTCTTAATGTCCCTGACTGCCACAAAAATAACACTTGGCAAGTATTTCATCATGTTTTTCTTTACATTTCAAAACAGCTTCCAGCCTCCACTCTCCATTTGATAAGTTTCTCTCATTTCTAACTTTCAATATAATATGAACAATTTCATATAAACTCCACATGCATTTTTTCACAATTGTTTTTATTGAAAATTTTAGCAACAAAATATTAATATATGATAATAGAAATATTATAAATCAAACATACATATCTAAAAGAACAATAATAAACAACTAAAACAACTATTTACAATGTCTACTATAAAACAAAACTTTTTAAACAGAAAAAGAAATTTAATGAGTAGTTGTTAATTATTAAAGTCTGTGAATCTAGCAGTTCTTTAAATTTCAACCATATATTGTATGTAGAGGTGATTTTAGATGTTCTTGTCTTGATCACACTTCAGTTGCCAAGTGTATACATTCCTTCATAGTAGGAGTCATCTCATTTTTCTAGTGCTTGGTGATAACTTTTCTTGCTAATGTTAAGGGTATTTTGTTTTTGTGGCATAAGTTTACCAATGAAAACAGACTGTAAATAAGACTTCCTGTTCATTATAAACCCAGTCTGATCACTATTTGTCAACACTGGAAGAAATTGTTTTATTCTAGAGGAATAGATTGGCATGAATATTTTATAATCTACATTTAGTAATAAAATTGGCCTATATGAAGAACATTGTGTTGAATCCTTGTCAGGTTTTAAAATTGGGGATATTAGGATGTATTTCCAGGATGTTGGTACTTTTTGTAAGTCCTTTAACTATTGAAAATACCTCTAGTAAAATACTCAAAGCATCCTTAGTCATCGTTTTGTATAGTTCAGGTATCATACCATCATTTCCAGGTGCCTTATTGGGTTTTAATTTATTAATTTGAATTTTGAATTCAGACATTGATATAGGCTTGTAAATTGTTTTATTTGATCCTCTAACAGTTGGTTTTCACTTCCAATATTGTTAAACCTCCAGATGGTACAACTGTCATTGGTCTGATCTCTGGGAATGATGACTCAGCGTACAGGAGGGGAGTGGAGAGCCTTGTGAAGTGGTGTTGGGACAGCAACCTCTTTCTATATACTAGCAACATGAAGGAGATGTTAACTGATATATGGATGAATAGAGGGCAGCATCTGTCTGTATATACTGGTGAGTCTGAGGTGGAAAGAGTGGCCACATTCAAATTTCTTGGCATTAACGTCTCTGAGGACCTCACCTGGACTCAGAATGTCAGAGGCCTGACAGGGAAAACTGGGCAGTATTTGTATTTTCTGAGAAGGTGGGACTAGTAACATAAACTGTTTATGTTGTACCATCAGGGAGGCGTTATAAGAGAATAGTTGCCAGAACAACCAGGCTAAAAGACAGTTTTATACCTCAAGCCATTAGTTTGATAAATAAAATTCACCCACTGCCTCTCTCTCTCCAGCATTGTAGGATGGTTTATGTTTGGAGGGGTGAAATGCGCTCTTTGCACAAATGTGCTATTTTGCACAATTAATTGATATTTGTATTTTATGCTACTGATAATTGTTCTTAACTACTTCTGTTTTTTTTTGTATGTTAATTGTCAATGTTTTCTTCTTGCTGGAGGATTTGCAGAATAAGAATTTCATTGTACTGTGATGTTGTCTCTAGTACATATGACAATAAAGTTGAATTGAATTGAATTTAAATAAATGTTTTAATTATATCTTGTGTGTCCTATGTTAGTTTGTACTGATTAATCTTATTATTTATTTTATTTATTAGACATTTGTTGACCAGGTAAGTCCGAATGGGCAGCAGCCCTCTTCAGAAGAGACCTGAGGAGAAAAGCTCCAGTTTTAGAAGTATAAAAAAGCAAATTAATTACATTGAAAATATTTTTGAGGCATAAACAATGGCTAAATTTCAGGTAGAGGATTCAGATTAGTTTCATTCAAAATATTTTCAAGGCATAAAAAATGGATACATTTCAGGCTATCAGTTACAATATATTAGCAGGTTCTGTAGTGTAATGGTTATCATGTCTGCTTCACACACAGAAGTTCCTGGGTTCGATTCCCAGTGGAACCATTATCAGGGGCCCAGGGAAGTAAGTACTGTGGGAAGAAATAGCCAGGGAATTGTTATAGCTAGGTTTCTATAGGCCCTAGGGCTGATAGCCTAGTACCAACCTATGAAGCATAGGGCAGAAATATCAGTAGTACAGCCCATAGGGGTCTATATTATTCCTTATTAAAATGAAACCTGAAAACATCCAGAATATCTTCTATTTCAATAACATTGCTTTTACTGCTACAGGAGTATAATTCTTTGATGTGGTTAGATTTAACAATCATTTTTGTTCTAGTATCCAATTTATGCATGGATTTAGGATTTATGGAATAATTAGTTATTGTAATCTTTTCTAAGTTTATCATAGTTTTATGTTGTAACATTTCTAAATATTTAGTGTTTGCGCTATTTATTTCTTCTGTTATTTTCTTCCTTTTTGACTAATTTTAATTTATCAATTTTCTCCTGTAAATCCATCAGTTTTTTGTCACATTGTTTCCTTTTTTGTGCACACCAACTTGGAATTTTGCCAAGCAGGTATGCTTTTAAAGAGTCCCATACAAAAATCTCTGAGGTGTAACCGGTATGATTAATTTCAATAAAAGTTTGAATTTATTTATTAAAGAACTCCTCAAAGTCTTTCATATTGGTTATATATGCAGGAATCCTTTTAATTCATACTTCTGTTTCCATTTATGCTCTCACTTATAAAATTTTGTCCTTTGTATATAATTATTGTAATGTCATCTCTACCAGTTATCTTATCCTCCCTACTGCCTGTCCATTTTATTATGTATCAACATTGTTTAATCAATTGGATGTAGTAATGTGTCCATTTTGCCTCACAGCAAGAAGTTCTCCAATTCGATCCTTGGCTGGGATGCCTTCTGTGCTGAGTCTGCATGTCCTCCCTGTGGTTGCGTGGGTTTCCTCCGGGTGCTCCGGTTTCCTCCCACACCCCAAAGACATGCTGTAGGTGGATTGAACACTCTAAATTGGCCTTAGGTGTGAGTGTGTGTGTGCCTTCTGTGGAAGGTTGGGCACTAGGCTGGCAACTCAGCACCGTAAAACTACACTGCCAATCATGAGTGGACAGGTGATCCACTGTGGCAACCCCTAACCAGGAAAAGTCGAAAAAAGAAGAAGAAGACATAATGTGTCCATTTTATTCATGTATCAACAATGTTTTAATTAGTTCATTGTATGTAACAATGTGGAACTTTTCTCCCCGGGCCTCCACTGAAAGTGGGCTTCTCTAGGCCCAGTGGACTTTCCCAGTCAACAAATGCAATAAATAAATAAATAAATAATTGGGTTATTACAAGAATTCAATATAACTTCAAATGTTATCACATTATGATACGACAATGAGCAAGATACCACTTTAACATTATCTGTTGTACTAGTGATCTAATTTGAAACATGTACTCTGTCTGTTCATGATTGTGTTCCATGCCTGTGTGAGAAATGCGTAAAGAAGTGTGAGTCTGATACTGAAACTCATTTATATCTCTCATATTATGTAGATGAGTGAACTCCATCAAAGCCTCGACTGAGGCAGGTTTCTTCCTTTTACAGCTAGTGTTGGTATCCTTGTTTTAATTTTTAAAAAACAATTAAATTCACCTGAAAAAAAAATGCTTCCCTTTGATATTTATACTATTTCCCCCAAAAGTTGTTTAACTGTTTGTATTCCTAATCCAGGTATCCAATAGACATTGATAATAGTGTATAGTTTCCTTTGAATCTCTATAGTCACTGAACAAAACATGCCTTTTTCATCACTAAATGTATTCAATATTTTAGGTAGAGGCAAATAATTTTTCCATAAAATAGCCATCCCTCTTCTCTTTTGTTTATAATGAGAGCAAGGTAATACAGAATGGTGTTTATTATTAAGTCTGTACAAGTCTTATTTTATTAAGTGTGTTTCCTGTAGCAAGATAACGTTGGAATGAAGAGTTTTTTATAAATTGTATAAACTACCCCTTTTACAACCATTATTTAATCCATTGATGTTAATTGATACACATTTCAAGCTGGTTATGTTGCAAAACATGTAAAAGAAAATCAGTATTACATATAATACCCACATACGTTTGTAAATAATATGGCACTGAAAAGTTATTATTGTATCTAGTGAACTACTTACTCATGGATATAAATATAAGACAACTGAGTTGTTACCTGTAAAATTTCTAACAAGAATAGTAAATACAAAAAAAAATAATAATTCATAAACTACCATACATGCACTGTTCTTTCCCATCTCCTACCCCATGGGGGGGGGGGGGGTTAAAACTCCTGGTTTTAATAGCAGTCTTATTCAAACACTACCACCTACCCACAAATAAGTCATAGCATCACTCTGCTACTACTAAAGTAATGATATATGAAATCTCTAATATATTTAACAAAATTAAAAGGAGTTAGTATGTACATAATCCCACAGATAATGAATTGTTACCACCAAGGTATAACATACTCAGGCTGGATTGTGCTTCTAGGAAGGGGGGTGGTGTAGCTGTTCTCTATAAATCTGTGCTAAATGTCACCATTTAAGCTATACAATTACCTCAAATTTATAGCTCAGAGATTCTTGCCACCAAATTGCAACTTAATAAAAATAAATATATTAATATCATACCCCCAAAAACCTTACTACTCAGAGATTTTAATATAAACTGGAACACCTGTTCTTCAGAATCCCCAACCATCCATGTTAACCTGCATGCATTTACACAAATCATAACCACCCCTACCAGGATAGGAAAACCTAACCCTAAAGAAAGCATACTTGATTGGATAGTTATCAATAGTCACCCCCAACTGTACACCTCTGGGACCCTCCCTGATGACTTAAGTGATCATCTTCTTACATATATAATTAAGCATAAAGCCATCAATCCCCAACAACCCATAATCAGAATGCTAAGAAACAAAAAGAACTTGAACCTTGCCAATTTCCAGCAGGAACTAAACTCATGTAGATGGTCAGTTCTAAAACCCCTCCCCTTAGAGGAAGCAGTTGTATACTTCAGCAACAAATTCCTTGAGATCCTTGACTCTCATGTACCTGTTTGCTTGATAAGAATAAAGGCAAAAACTGTGCCATGGCTTTCCAAAGAGTCCAAACTGAAAATTACCCTTAGAAACAAAGCATAGGCTTTATGGTGTACCACAAAAGACCCCCAAGATCAAATTAAATATAGGCAATCAAGGAATGAGACTAAGACAAAAAAAACTACTATTATAATCTACAGCAAATAAATTAAAACAACCCTCTGAAGTTTTGGGCAGGTATAAATAAACTATTACATCCTGGACAAACTTCCACCCCGACCCCTGCAGCCACCATTGATAAACCACCTGAGGAAGTCTCAGACAGTTTTAACTGATTCTTTACAGAGAGAATACAAGCCCTAGCTAGCTAACTATCTCCAAGCTCCTCTGGCCCTGAGGACACCACCCCTAGTAACCAACTCTCATTCAGATTCCAACCAGTTGCCACTACACTTATCCATACCTTGATCAAAAAATTATAACCAACTACTCTCTCTGCTGATCTACACCTTGACAAGTATCTACAAAAAGCAGCTGATGCCATTGCTTACCCCATCTCAATACTAATCAATCGAACCATAGTAGAAGCCAAAATCCCCACCATCTGGAAAATATCCTATGTAATTCCACTTTACAAAGGAGGTAGCTATACTGAACTATCTAATTATAGGCCAATATCTATATTATCTCCACTTGCAAAGATTATGGAAAATGTATTCATAGACAACTGCTGCACCACCTAATCCAGAATAACCTTATGGCAGACTCCCAGCATGGCTTCCGACCTCACCACATCACTACTTCAGCCCTCCTAGCCTTCTGCAACACCATAAATCATAATCACAACAATAATAACATATCCTCTCCAAGGCATTTGATACGGTTGATCACCAACTTCTAATCCACACCCTAAAAACATTCTGTCTAGATACTAAAGCCCTTCAGTGGCTGCAATCTTATCTGAGTGGCAGACAGCAGGCTGTCCTTTGGCAAAACAAACTATCTAACTTCCTACCTAACTCCCTTGGTGTACCCAGGGTTCTATTCTAGGTTCCTTCTGTTTTCCATTTTCAATTACCTTTATATTGTTATCCCAAAAGTCAGCTCTATCCAATATGCTGATGACTCCACCCTGATCTGCTCAGCCACATCTCAGACAGAGCTATGGTCAGCTACCCAGAACACCTTCAACATAATAGAAAACGGACTTTCTGGTAGTCATGTGATCTTAAATCCAAAAGAAAACAAAAATGTTACTTTTCTCACCAACTCATAGGTCTACTGCATTTACCTTTACTATAAAATCCAGTAATGGCACTTTAATTTCCCCAGACACCTCTACAAAACTGCTAGGTATTATCATAGATAACAATATTAAATTCAACCTGCATGTTAATCAAACCATCAAAACCATCAATAAAAAAACGAGGGTTACTTTACAGGATAAAAGCTTTCTTAACCCCACCTGCTAGAATTGCCATAGCTCGCTCTCACCTACTTTCAACTCTTCTGTACGCATCCCCTTTAGTCTCTAATTTAAACAAGTCTGTCCTCAACTAACTCTCTATCTGCTACAACCACATTGCCAGATTTGCCACTATTCTGCCTTGTAGGACACACCACTGTATCAATCTAAACCAGCTTGGGTGGCTGGAACTGCCCAGCTTGATCCAGTATAACCAATTGATTATGACATATAAAATCCTTTACAATCTGGGCAATACTTCTGCACTAAAAAAAATTATCACCCCCTATAACAATCCTAGACCTCTTCAATCGTCTAACAGACTGCTAGTTCAGACTATCAAAACTAATAACTCAGCCGGTGACTTTCTCTTTACCAACTCTGCAGGTAGATCCTGGAACTCACTCCCAGCTGATATTACTTTACTTACCACCCTGAGTCAATTTAAGATAAGACTCAAACAATATTTGACACTGAGCTGGCTATAGCAATGTATCAAACCAGACTAACTCTCCTCTACTATGAGTTAATAACTATAATTTAGCTTAGTTGTGTTACTAAATATGGATTTACGCCCGGGATTATCTCTAACCTTGGAACTTGTATGCCTTGTTAAGTATGTAACCACTGTATATATTGTATCTGTAATCTTACACCCAGGATTATCTCTAACCTTGGAATTTGTATAACTTAAGTATGTAACAACTGTATATATTGTACCTTGGAATTTGTATAACTTGTTAAGTATGTAACAACTGTATATACTGTATCTGTAATCTTACACCCGGGATTATCTCTAACCTTGTAATTTTTATAACTTGTTAAGTATGTAACAACTGTATATATTGTATCTGTAATCGTACACCCGGGATTATCTCTAACCTTGGAATTTGTATAACTTGTTAAGTATGTAACAACTGTATATATTGTACCTTGGAATTTATATAACTTGTTAAGTATGTAACAACTGTATATATTGTATCTGTAATCTTACACCTGGGATTATCTCTAACCCTGGAATTTGTATAACTTAAGTATGTAACAACTGTATATACTGTATCTGTAATCTTACACCTGGGATTATCTCTAACCTTGGAATTTGTATAACTTGTTAAGTATTTAACAACTGTATATATTGTACCTTGGAATTTGTATAACTTGTTAAGTATGTAACAACTGTATATATTGTATCTGTAATCTTACACCCAGGATTATCTCTAACCTTGGAATTTGTATAACTTGTTAAGTATGTAACAACTGCATATATTGTACCTTGGAATTTGTATAACTTGTTAAGTATGTAACAACTGTATATACTGTATCTGTAATCTTACACCTGGGATTATCTCTAACCTTGGAATTTGTATAACTTGTTAAGTATGTAACAACTGTATATACTGTATCTGTAATCTTACACCCGAGATTATCTATAAACCTTGTAATTTTTATAACTTGTTAAGTATGTAACCACTGTATACATTGTATCAGTAATCTTACACCTGGGATTATCTCTAACCTTGGAATTTGTATAATTTGTTAAGTATGTAACAACTGTATATATTGTATCTGTAATCTTACACCTGGGATTATCTCTAACCTTGGAATTTGTATAACTTGTTAAGTATGTAACAACTGTATATACTGTATCTGTAATCTTACACCTGAGATTATCTCTAACCTTGCAATTTGTATAACTTGTTAAGTATGTAACAACTGTATATACTGTATCTGTAATCTTACACCCGAGATTATCTCTAACCTTGTAATTTTTATAACTTGTTAAGTATGTAACCACTGTATACACTGTATCGGTAATCTTACACCTGGGATTATCTCTAACCTTGGAATTTGTATAATTTGTTAAGTATGTAACAACTGTATATATTGTATCTGTAATCTTACACCTGGGATTATCTCTAACCTTGGAATTTGTATAACTTGTTAAGTATGTAACAATTGTATATATTGTATCTGTAATCTTACACCCGGGATTATCTCTAACCTTGGAATTTGTATAACTTGTTAAGTATGTAACAACTGTATATATTGTACCTTGGAATTTGTATAACTTGTTAAGTATGTAACAACTGTATATACTGTATCTGTAATATTACACCTGGGATTATCTCTAACCTTGGAATTTGTATAACTTGTTAAGTATGTAACAACTGTATATACTGTATCTGTAATCTTACACCCGAGATTATCTCTAACCTTGTAATTTTTATAACTTGTTAAGTATGTAACCACTGTATACATTGTATCGGTAATCTTACACCTGGGATTACCTCTAACCTTGGAATTTGTATAATTTGTTAAGTATGTAACAACTGTATATATTGTATCTGTAATCTTACACCTGGGATTATCTCTAACCTTGGAATTTGTATAATTTAAGTATGTAACAACTGTATATACTGTATCTGTAATCTTACACCTGGGATTATCTCTAACCTTGGAATTTGTATAACTTAAGTATGTAACAACTGTATATACTGTATCTGTAATCTTACACCCGAGATTATCTCTAATCTTGTAATTTTTATAACTTGTTAAGTATGTAACCACTGTATACATTGTATCGGTAATCTTACACCTGGGATTATCTCTACCCTTGGAATTTGTATAATTTGTTAAGTATGTAACAACTGTATATATTGTATCTGTAATCTTACACCTGGGATTATCTCTAACCTTGGAATTTGTATAACTTGTTAAGTATGTAACAACTGTATATACTGTATCTGTAATCTTACACCTGGGATTATCTCTAACCTTGGAATTTGTATAACTTGTTAAGTATGTAACAACTGTATATACTGTATCTGTAATCTTACACCTGGGATTATCTCTAACCTTGGAATTTGTATAACTTGTTAAGTATGTAACAACTGTATATACTGTATCTGTAATCTTACACCTGGAATTATCTCTAACCTTGTAATTTTTATAACTTGTTAAGTATGTAACAACTGTATATATTGTATCTGTAATCTTACACCTGGGATTATCTCTAACCTTGGAATTTGTATAACTTTTTAAGTATGTAACAACTGTATATATTGTATCTGTAATCTTACACCCGGGATTATCTCTAACCTTGGAATTTGTATAACTTGTTAAGTATGTAACAACTGTATATATTGTACCTTGGAATTTGTATAACTTGTTAAGTATGTAACAACTGTATATATTGTATCTGTAATCTTACACCCGGGATTATCTCTAACCTTGTAATTTTTATAACTTGTTAAGTATGTAACAACTGTATATATTGTATCTGTAATCTTACACCCGGGATTATCTCTAACCTTGTAATTTTTATAACTTGTTAAGTATGTAACCACTGTATATATTGTATCTGTAATCTTACACCCGGGATTATCTCTAACCTTGGAATTTTTATAACTTGTTAAGTATGTAACCACTGTATACATTGTATCAGTAATCTTAACTGCTTATCTTGGAACTTTTCTCCCTGGGCCTCCGCTGAAAATGGACATGAATCCAGTCAGACTATCCCAGTCAACAAATGTAAAATAAATGAAAAATAAATAAAAATAAAAAGAATATTTCAATTTTATACATTCATTTGCTTGTTATAAGACTTATAGACTGTAAAGTATAGCAGATCTAATAGTCATTTGGTTCTATTCTAAGAGCCTATATAGTATTATAATAAATCCAACAATTCCTTTCAGTACTGAGGAAAGAGAGATTAACACAGATAAAAAACAATACATATAACATTGTTTATAATTATCATGCTCTATTACTAATATGCTATTATATATTATTAATAATGTGACTAACTAGTTAACTACTTGAGTTGAATTCTGACTACAAGACTGTACATGCTTGGATATTATGGCAGACTGGAATGATATTTCAAAGAACAAATGAACTTCTCTATGAATTTTTCATTTGTTTGCGGGACTTGCATATACAATTATCATTCAAAACATGTCTCTGCTATAATAGGATATCATATTCACTGGAACATGCTATTAGATATAAAGTAATAAAATAGCAACTATGATGTCTAAAATAACTACTAATATATTCCCAGAATTATATTTGTACTGCGGGATAACATATGGTTGGCAATATAACCACTACAGTCTTTTTAAGGGACTTATCAATTCCCAGCTTTATCAAAATGACTGCATAATTTTGTATGTCTTTGTGGAAAGCATGCTATTAATTTCATATTAGTCCCTCCTTTACTATGTGTCAGACTTTCAATTAACTTTCAGCATGAGCTTCTAATATTGCCATGTGTTTCAGCACCACACTTCCAACTCAGAAGGCACATCCATCCAGAAACCAATACAAACCTTCATCACAACTATTGTCATAAACAAGCACATATCTATTTCTGGGTCCATATTAGTTCAGCAAAAAATGAGTTAATTGAACAGCATTTTCAGTATAATTAGATCAAGCATGCCTTTTGTTGAACTGTTCATACTGAGATCGCAATACAGTAAGGATTGGGAAATTTGCCCTTTCCTTACTGTAGTGCGATCTCAGAGATGGTAAACATAATTAGTGGGTGGTGTGAGGGAATTCAATGAATGGCATTTCCGATGAAATGCCATTCAATTAAGTGATGGTTGGCTGAAGTGATATAGACCTGTATTGCCTACATATGCTGGCAAGTCTACCAAGCAAGGGGTTGAAATCAACAGACATAAACAAAATCATCATCCCTTCTTTAAATTAATAGAACAGAGTATAATTTAAATAATATAATATCTTAGGATAAAAGATGAATTGAAGAAATGAGTTCTATATTTTGTTTGGTGCCACAATACTGTAAAATGTATTATACAACTTAAAGAGCAAAATACAGATTTTACCAGTGCTAAAATAGTAATTTTGAAGTAAATATAGCAGAGAGTGCAAGTTAATTAACACCATATTACTATTTTGTACTTAATTTGTGCGTTAAGATCATGTATAAAACAACATTTTGTCTGGTATTTCTTTGGGACTCTCTCTTTAAATCTTGACTGCTGATGTACCCTTTGACCTTTAAAACTGTTTTTATAGCTAAGCACTTCCTATTTATCTCCCCCCTCCATTTAATCTTTATCTAACAAGTAAAGCAAGACTCAGAACCTCAGTGGGAATGTCATGGATCTCAGAGACTCAAAAAGAGAATAAAACATGCAGAAATCCATCAAAGTAAGTGCACAAGCTTCAATAGTCTCAAAATAATGCTGCTTTCATTCATGGCTCATTTAGTATTCATGAATTGCCATTTTACCACAAACATGAGTTAAAACACAGAAATTGTCTTTACTACTGTATTTCTCCTCTTCTAACCCCTCCCTAATAAATAAACAGGCATCAAACATCACAGACAAGCCTAAATAAGAAAGACAAATGAAAAAGAAAGAAAGAATAGAAAAAAGCTTCATACACACTGCATACACCTACCATTGTATCACTGTATTAGTGAAGAAGTACTCATAAATAGCATAACAGTCTGATATCTCTTAGAGAAAGCACATCTAAATCTCAAGCATATAACATCTCACATATTCCAATCGATCAAGACGTGTGAATTAAAAGTTAAAAGTTAAAAACATCATAAAATATTCAGTCCATTCACAACACATGTATTTAATGTACTGTGAGCAACTTGGTTTATATTATCATGAGCTATTGCTTTAAGATTTATGTTGCACATATATGAAGAAAGGAACAGATATGTAATGCATGCTTATTAGTTAAAGAATTAGTTTCTTAACAATTATTAAGCTAAGAAATATATTTAATATGGAAAATAAAATATAGAATATTAGCTGAGAAATAGGTATAGGAAAAGGAAAACTGTCATTTATTTACCTTATGGAGAAGTGAATCCTAGCTTTCTTCCTTTCACTTATATCTCCAGTAACTGAATTGGTAAACTTTATCATGGAAAAATAATTTTGGCATTAAAACAATTAACATCAATGTTATACTAAACCTAAGAGTCATTTCTCCTTTAGTTTCATTTCTTCTCGTTGGATTTCCAGGTATTTACTTCTGCTTGTCTCTCCTAAGTAGTATTGCTCCAGTCCATATCTTCAATTTGGTCTAGATTTTTTTTTTTTTTTTTAAAAATGTCATTGCAGAGTTTGGGTCTTCAAAGTGTCTAATTTCATCCTGAAGAAATATTTTGAACCTGGCAAAAAAGAAGACATGTAGCTTAAACTGTCTTTTCTTAAGTTCTTTTATGAGAGGTAAAAAACATTTCCTTTTGGTCATCACAACATTGGAATTGTCATTATCAAATCTTATCAGCTTGTTATCCAGTTTAATAGGAGATTTGGACCAACTTAACAATAACTGATATCAGAGAAGAGTTTGTTTTTGATGAAGTAGAAATAAGAGATCTGCGTGCTCTTTATATACCACACAACATAGTTTCAGATACATTCAGAGTCTTAGGAAGCCAGGTAATAAGAACGTTGACCATATTTTCTCCTTACATTTTTTCAGGTAGTCCAAAAATATGACTGCTGTTTCTCCTAGATTTGTTCTCCAAGTCATCAGTTTTGTTTAGTAATAAGGTATTCTGTTGCAATAGAAATTTGTTGTTGTTTACATCTTCAGATACTATGCCTTCTATGTCATTAAGGGCATCTTCCATTCCAGATATCTGAGTTTTATGTTGTTTTAAAATCTCATGTAACTAATCCATCTATTTAGTACATTTTTATTTAAAGGTGCCAAATTTGTTATCCATTCTGTCCATTTTTAAAGAAAATTCTTGTATGTTAGAAAGAACAGATTGCAGTTCTTTTATTAAAGGCAAGTCTTGAGATTGTCTTTGAATGACTCATTTCACACCTACTGACACAGACCTGTCAAATGAATAATTTGATAGGAAAACGTTCAAATATTTTAAATTATTTTAGATAACATCCTTCTATGTATTATCAGGTAACAGATTCTGTTCAAAATTTGGTCTAGGATATTATAAAGGTAAAATTTCCTGTAAGAAATAGAAATAGAGTAGCAGAATAAGAAAACTGTGCTACTAGTGTGCCAGCATCCTGGACACACACCCACCCACATTAATTTTTTAACATCTTCTTGTTCTAGTTCATCAGTTCTAAACTGCAAAGTAACATTTTTTTAACATTTAAGTTATGACCAGAAATCAAAAACTTGCTTCATTGATACATTTAATTATTTTTATTTCACAGTTCCAGAAATTGTATTATCAGTCCATCAGTTTCAAATGATAAATCACAGAAAGTCTCTGTGCTACTATGTATAAAAGGCCAACTTTATTGAGCTTTAAAACCCTGAACAGTTACCAAATTGTCACATACATAATAATTGTCTATTACTGTGTTATTTGTTGTTCCTCATTCTCCCAGTTGGTCTACTCTTCTTTTTAAAAATAGTTTTACTTAAAATTTGTTGTAGGTTTCCCTTTTCCCTGCTGTCACTGCTGCATATGTTTTAGGTACGACATTAATTGCTGCTACAAAACCAGACACTTTCTCAGTTTTTTCCTGTTAAGTTTCAGTCATTGCTGCATAAGTTTTAACTGCTGCATTCTCTGCTGCCATATTACCTGGTTCCTTTTCCACATAACCATCATCAGCACTTCCAAATAGGATACCTGCCATCTTACCCCATAAACAGCAGAACTGTCACTTGGATCATCTTACTCAATTATTTTTAACAAAACATCATCTGCAACCCCTTCTGATACCGGTTCTGTTATCTGCACCACGTCAACAGACTCATTTACTTCCTTCTCCATGGAGACATCTAAACCCAGCTCATTTGTAACATCCAGCATACAGGAATTTCTGTTAGCATTCTGAAGCTCCATATCAAGCACTTTTTCTACAAATTCTGACTTTCCACCTCCAAAATCTCCATAGCTTTTCCTTCCTCCTCTATGCTGCTGTAGGAGCCCTCTGGCCACATTTAGCAGTTCAAAAGATAATGGGATATTCCCTGACCAAATTTCCCCTAGTAATATAAATACCACCTTGGGTGTCCCCTAATAATTTATTTATTTTATTTATTGGCATTTGTTTACCAGGAAAGTCCACTGGGCCAAGAAGAACCCATTTTCAGTGGAAACCCAGGGGAAGAAAGCTCCATGAAACAGATTACAGTAAAGACTGCAGTCCAATAAAAATAAAAGTACAAGTACAAATACATATCAAATAATACAAAGTGTGAGCAATATTGCCCATAGTGGAAAAATATTGTACAGATACATTTTACCAAATTCACACAGTTAAAGTCAAAAGTCAAAAGCTTTTTACAATATTTACAGAGTGTGAGAGGTCATAATTAGCTGTAGAAGGTTATAGCCAGCTATACGTTGCTTAGGAACTCAGGAGGATACCATCCCAGGGGATTTTGTTAAAGAGTTCTAGGTAGGGAGAATGCAGTTGCATTTCCATTTGGAGGAGACGTAGGTGTAAAACTGTGTTTTGATGCTGTCCTTAGTGTGGAAGGGAGGGAGTTCCATTTCTTACCTAAGAAGAAGGAGAGGAGAAGTTGTCCAGCAGGACGTTTAGGTTTGTGGACAGTAATTAAGTTTTGGTGTGCAGATCTGAGAGTTCTATTTGGGGTGTATGGGGGAAGGATGTTAGAGCGGGGCATTTGGTTAGATTAAATATTAGTCTATGCACTGTAGTGAGCTGGAGGAAGTCCAGGTAATTTGTGAATTCTAACCAGTTGAGGGATTGGAGGGTAACACAGTGATGAGTGGAATGTTTGGCTTTGGTGGCAAATTTAGAAATGTTATAACAGCTTTCAAG